>NC_139704.1:30474512-30712012 GCF_964188405.1 Protomyctophum parallelum
GAAATGAAAATGAATGTCATAAAACCTTTAAAGGTATATTCAGTGATTTCACTCAAAAAACCTTAGGTTTCGTTTTTGGCTGGGACCTAAGCCTTTCATCCAATCAGGATAGAGAGCCAAAAACGAAACCTAAGGTTTTCTGACCCCCAGGGGTTAACTGGGGACAGGGAGGAACTCCTTATATGGTCAGCACACTCTATAGTAGAGAGGATTATCACAACAAAACAAAAAGTGATATTTGAACTGAATATACCTTTAAGACATGCGAATCCCTTGACTCCTTCAAAACTGCTCTCAAGGGGCACCTACAGACGGCTGCAATTCGCCCGTAAAATCTGAATCCCCCCCCACCACCCACCCTTTTCCCCCCTCATTGTATAATGTTTCTTTTCCCTTTTTACCTCCTTTATGATGAATTCCTGTTCTGTTCGTCTCTAAATGTTTTGATGAATTGAACAAGGTGGACCCTCTTGTAAACAAGTGTAATGCTTTATTGGGTCGTCCACTCACAGTTAACAGTCTTTGTATTGAGTTTGTGCTTGAAATGTACTGTAATTCTGAAAACTGATTCTTGCCCCACCGACTTCAACTTTGACACACGTTCCACACCCCCACAGGGAGTGCAGTGCCTGGTATAGAGTCGGTCGGACCCACGGTTCTCCAGAACCACCACAAACGGCTCTGGTCAGGCTCTGCCAGTGGGCCTAATGAGCCAAAGTCCCCTCACCTGTGCAATTTCCAGCCTCTGCTAATGGATTGCCATGGCAACCCCACACCTGACAATTGATTAGCCTACTTAACCAGTCCACTTTTCACAGTCAGTCAGTTTGCCCTCTTCACACACAGGCATATACAGAGATCTCCATGTGGGACACAGACAGACAGTTAACACGGGTGCTATTACAAGTTGACAACTGGTATTATTACGTTTCATCGTTCTCAAGTAGGCCGATAAGAGGGGTTAATAGAGGGGGGGGATGCTTATTTGTATAGCCTATAGGCCTATCCTCCTAACAAACTATAGCACTATAATTGTATTGTATATAGTCATAGCACGCCATAGTACATATGTATAGCATAGTAGTAAATATGTATAGTTTATATGTATAGTGTATGTATAGTTTCATTATATAGATATTCCACTGTTACTTTCTTAGCTTACGCATGTTTCATGATAAATGTTTTCATGTGATGTATTCCCATGCTTTTGTTCTTGCTTAAATGTAAGTCGCTCTGGATTAAGAGCGTCTGCTAAATGCCTAAATTGTAAATTGTAAATTGTAAACTAACCTAACAAGTATAGGCCCAACTGCCCATCACCATCACACCTGATTTGATTAGCTTTTTCTGAATGAATAAGGATAAACGGCACCATTTTGGCCGTGATAGCCTGTAGGCCTGTTTCTATTTCTATCCTGAAGTTTGGCCAGTTTAAACTAATTTAGCCCTCTGTTTTGTGCTCATTAAGTTAGTGTAAGCAGCTGCTGAGCTGATTTGTAATGTTTACCACAAAGTGTCCTAGTAGACACACAGCTCTAGGACAGGACACTGTCCTCCTCCACAGCCTAGGACAGGACACTGTCCTCCTCCACAGCTCTAGGACAGGACACCGTCCTCCTCCACAGCTCTAGGACAGGACACTGTCCTCCTCCACAGCTCTAGGACAGGAGGACACTGTCCTCCTCCACAGCTCTAGGACAGGAGGACACTGTCCTCCTCCACAGCTCTAGGACAGGAGGACACTGTCCTCCTCCACAGCTCTAGGACAGGACACCGTCCTCCTCCACAGCTCTAGGACAGGACACTGTCCTCCTCCACAGCTCTAGGACAGGACACTGTCCTCCTCCACAGCTCTAGGACAGGAGGACACTGTCCTCCTCCACAGCTCTAGGACAGGAGGACACTGTCCTCCTCCACAGCTCTAGGACAGGACACCGTCCTCCTCCACAGCTCTAGGACAGGACACTGTCCTCCTCCACAGCTCTAGGACAGGACACCGTCCTCCTCCACAGCTCTAGGACAGGAGGACACTGTCCTCCTCCACAGCTCTAGGACAGGAGGACACTGTCCTCCTCCACAGCTCTAGGACAGGAGGACACTGTCCTCCTCCACAGCTCTAGGACAGGACACCGTCCTCCTCCACAGCTCTAGGACAGGACACTGTCCTCCTCCACAGCTCTTATCGAGGGACACACAGCCTAGGACAGGACACTGTCCTCCACAGCTCTAGGACAGGACACCGTCCTCCTCCACAGCTCTAGGACAGGACACCGTCCTCCTCCACAGCTCTAGGACAGGAGGACACCGTCCTCCTCCACAGCTCTAGGACAGGAGGACACCGTCCTCCTCCACAGCTCTTATCGTGGGAGAAAAAGAAAGGCCATCCGGATGTGTAGGAGAGGGTTGAACTGAGCTTTTCATCACAGTTAGGACTTAGGATTGCTTGTTGTCCATCAGCCAAGCTGGATGAATTGGAGGGTGTGTATGGAGAATGAAAATGAAAATGTGTGTGTGTGATATATATATATATATATATATATATATATATATATATAAGATATATAGTGACCCCACTGTCAGGTGTCATCAAGTTCAGAAGGTGGACGTGGATTGGACATGTCTGCAGAATGGACCCAAGTGCCATCCCAAGGGTAGCTATGAGATGGACACCACCTGGGAAAAGGAAGAGAGGCAGGCCCAAAGAGACCTGGAGAAGATCGGTGGAGAGAGAAATGAAGGAGTTGGGGTGGACCTGGGGCCAACTGCAACATTGGGCGGAAGACAGACTGCATTGACGTTCGTTGGTGAAGACCTTATGTGCTACCTAGCACGAAGAGGATTAAGTAAGTAAGTAATAAGATATATATGTATATATATATATATATTTACTCTTATGGGATCTCCACAAACTTAGTGGGACCATTGGACCCATCCCCAAGGACCCCTAGGGGTCCCCTGACCCCAAGTTGAGAACCAATAGACATAGGAAACACACACACACACACACACACACACACACACACACACACACACACACACACACACACACACACACACACACACACACACACACACACACTCTCTCTCTATATATATATCTTATATATATCTTATCAAATAGGGATCCGTGGCCTAAAGCATAAACGGTAGTTTTCCAAAAGATTGAAGAATAAAATACAGTCCATATTTATCTTGGAAAATGCAGTCTGTGCATGAAACACCATAAATAGAACGACAGGGCAAAAACAACAAGCTAAGTAAAGTATCACGGCTGTATGGCTGTATTCTTTCTGGTGCAGTGAGTAGGCTAATTGACTGACTGGAGAGGAGGAGATCTGGAGTCAAATTCCATCACACGTAGGAAGGAACTCCTCACGTTCCTCCAACACTACACGACGCACATAACGGATCCAAGTGGACACACACACATAACAGGACAGCCTTCCGTTTTCATCACCAACTGCCTGGAATACAGCGGGCTCTGATCAATGGTCGATGGCGAGTAGGAGTTTCAATTTATACGGAGAAAGAAGTTATATGTTTTAGACACTGGATTCGTTTTGACCGTCTTTTCTTTGGAAACACCTCAATGCGATCGTCTTGTTATTAATGCGCAAACTGAACCCACTTTATAGCCTATACCGCAGCAGGGGAGAAATGCACGATTGTGTTAATTATTAATAGGACAACTAATACAGCAGCACAGCAAAAACATTGTGTTATGGACACACAGACCGTTTCTACAAGAACTTTTTTTAAAAAACACATTTCACACACATTTCAAGTGTGGGAAATAATTGTAGCCTCGACCACTTTTCCAAAACGGAAATGAGCTCAACTTTGTCTGTTGCTGCCTGGCAAGGCAAGGATCTCCCATTTCTTAAAACATGAGGTCCTTCTGATTGTTTCATAGTCCAAGGATTTTTATTCGTATTTTTGCATTTCTTTTTTACATGGATTAGTTAGGTCAGAGAGCTGTTAACAAGATGTTCGCTGGACTCATGCGGTTGGAAAGTAGTGCCATTTCTCAGCATCACTGCGAAGTCATGGAAGGTAAAGTACAAAATAATACATTAAAAGAACTGCGTTGTAAATCTATTAACACTTCATTCTAAATGATTTAGTAGCATAATAAGGCTAAATAGGCTAATTCATCCCCAATGAAGTTCACGTGTTGACGTTTCAAATTTAAGATGCTATTCAACTGCCACATGGGGATAAGGGAAAGAAAACTCAGAGGATAGTACAAACATGACTGTAGTGTAATCTGCTTTGTGATAGCTAGATAAGTCAAATCTATTCAATCAATATCCAATGATCCAAAACCAGACCTGCTGCCTGACAAAAAACCTGTTCTCAAGACACAACCTGATCCTTTTCAGTGTCCCCCAACACAACAGGAGCATGCAATGCAATGCTTTTCAAACCTTATCAGAATGGGTTCATTGGCATTGCTCATCATTAAAAGCTGCCTGCCTGCCTTCCATGTAAATTGTGAAAGACTTTACGAATATTGGATGCAGCTGTGCATCCAATGCATATGCTTTATATAGGCCTATCAGAGTAGGCCTATGAGTAAAACATTTGTCAACTAGGAATATTTCATGATTTCATCATGTAACATGATTACAGTTAGCTTTTTGTGCTTTGCAAAGTGGACCATATTGGACAGTTAACATTTATAGGGTCAATAGTTTAATGGGCCATTTTCTTGCCTGGAGCTTATTCTCGTGAAACCTTTTTTCTTTTAATTATTTATATGTACATATCTTTTTAAGGAAGAAATTTGGTGAATTCCTATTTTATGCATTTCATAGTGCAGTTTGGCTTTTTTCAGGACCTCATCAACTGTACTGTAACTGTAGATTTGAAGTGAACCAGGAGTATGCCTGTGAAGGTTTTCATGACAATACATACATTTTTAATTATAAATCACATTATAGCATGTCATGTTGATAGCAAGAGACAGTCTCAGTTTTCTCTGTGTGGGGAAATACAATAGCCACACTGCACTGTACATATACATTTTTTTTGCCCAGTGTCATACTAAGTTACGCTAGTTAAATAGATTAATGGAGCTACTTTCATTGATCATGTATTGATTGCTGCTGTACAGCACTCACACTGACTATAGTCCCTCTTTATTCAGTCACTAGCCCAACTGACTGACGAGACTAATGGTCCCAGAAAACCCCACCCCATCATTCTCTCATTATTTTCAGCTGGCTTATGGGTTTCCCATTCCCATGTGACCTTGCAGGAAGTACGTGGCTGTCTGGGAGAAATCAGCCTTCACACAGGAATGACTGCATTTTGGAACTCCTGCATTTATAAATGATCTCAGGGACGTGCATAGAGTGTAAGAAAGAGGGCACTTTTGGACAAACCTAGTGAAAATAGCAGTTCTACAAGCTCAGACTTGAGAGCTTGTAGATCAGCTATTTTCGGTGTACAAACGCAGCACTCTTTAGCTAGTGGAGATGCGGTGTATAGGACATGGATTTCTAAACACATTTTGTTCAACGCAAAAATGCTGTGTTCAAGTTCAGGAGACTTCGGGCCGGGAAAAAAAAGCAATTCTCCTGAATGCTGCCTTTTTTTCCGGCATGGCGCTGATAGAAAGGAGAGGAGGGCATTTGCATTTCTTTTACAGTAGTAAATGCTGCATTTGTGTGGTCTGGAAAGGGCAGTTGTTTTAGGATAATAAGGCAGGTGCTGAAGCCCCCTTTGATGTCTGTGTGTGCACGTCTCTGAATGCTCTGACAGTGCCCATGTGGACACAGTGAGATTAAACCTGATAAAACCCACCTTTTTAATATATATGAAACTTGAGCATGTCATTTATTTGGTTGGTAAAACAAATATTTGCCTGTTTCTTGTGGGTTAAAGCCAGCCAGGGAAGAAAGGAAATGGTTATTCAACACTCCGTCATAAGTGACTTTCACTTCCTCTATTCTTATGCTGTGGTCAGTCACAAGTGGTGGGGATTCAGGAACACATCTGCCTAGCAGTGCTTCTTCTCAGGAGACTGCTGACTGTGTGTGTGTGTGTGTGTGTGTGTGTGTGTGTGTGTGTGTGTGTGTGTGTGTGTGTGTGCGTGTGCCGTGTGTGCATGTGCGCGAGACTATTTAGCTAGCTCCTCAAATGTTTGTGTTTTTATGAGATCCTCCACATTCCACTGCTGTTCGGCTGAAGAACTTTCATCAACCAATGGGAATGCAGTGTTTAACATGAGAGGTTTCAGGAGGGCCTCTTTTAATCTCCTCTAAGGTAAACAGTCAGTCAGCCTCCTCTGTCCTCAGTCAGCCTCCTCTGTCCTAGCCTCCTCTGTCCTCTCCTAAGGTAAACATTCTGTCCTAGCCTCCTCTCTCCTCTGTCCTCAGTCAGCCTCCTCTGTCCTAGCCTCCTCTGTCCTCTCCTAAGGTAAACAGTCAGTCAGCCTCCTCTGTCCTAGCCTCCTCTGTCCTCTCCTAAAGTACACAGTCAGTCAGCCTCCTCTGTCCTCTCCTAAGGTAAACAGTCAGTCAGCCCCTCTGTCCTCACTGAAGACAGACCTTATTCTCTCCTAAGGTAAACAGTCAGTCAGCCCCTCTGTCCTCTCACTAAAGACAGACCTTATTCTCTCCTAAGGTAAACAGTCAGTCAGCCTCCTCTGTCCTCTCACTAAAGACAGACCTTATTCTCTCCTAAGGTAAACAGTCAGTCAGCCCCTCTGTCCTCTCACTAAAGACAGACCTTGTTCTCTCTCTGCGTTCAGCGAGTGCTGTACAATATGCCACCGGTTTGTGGTTTCTGTGTGTTGTTTCTCTCCAGTGTAGATCTTTTCTAACGCAGGTGTAACGTTTTTGAACAAGAAGTTGCAGTGAGCTGTGAAGAAGAGGCTTTGTTTGGTGATCCATTCCACAGCCTCAAATCTGAGTCAAACGATGTGATTGATTGTTTGCTTGTTTCTGCCAGAGTTCCTGGTAAGCGACGTCAACGTGTGGTCTTGACAGTAAACGGCAAGATGACATCTTCGTTGACTGCGTGATGCAGTCGTGGTTTACATGGCTTCCCCCCCCCCCCCCCCCGCTCACAATGGACTGTGAGGCATTTCCTTCCTGCTTAACCGAAAGAACCACCGTATAAGAATCTAAGCATGGAGTGTAATTAGTGTTGTGAATCTGTCCTGTGGCTGTCTCAGAGCCTATCTTGACTGTTTCACCTGTCAAGTAGTAGACCACTATCATTCTTTGTCTTGACCACGGCGGCAGATGGTGAATGCATGCATGGGGCTGCAGTTGTATTGAGTGTCCAGGCGTTGGGTTACCGAGATGGGTTCTGGTACAGTGGGCGCGTCTGCAGAGAAACCCCTAATGGAGCCGTATGTAACCTGACCGGTGCTGTGGTGGGGTCTCCGTGGACAGGCCGGCTTTCACTAAACGTTCTGATCAATAGACCATCCGGTCCCTTCTACTATGCTATGTGAGGACAACACATTTTCTGCGAGGCACCTGCTAGTACACCATGCATGTGTACAACTGTACATGCACGCACTCACATTTGTTTGGGGACATTACATTGACTTACTGTACATTCAATTAATTCCATATCTCCATAACCGTCTATAGCTGACCTAGCCCTAACCATAACCATAACTAATTTAATCTAACCTTTACCATAACCTTAACCCGACAGATAGTGGGATACATGCCTAACACTAAGACCTGCATCTCCCATGAACTGGTTTGATGTCCAACATTTTCCCAGAATGTGGCCTATGGCACGCACGCACGCACGCACGCACGCACGCACGCACGCACGCACGCACGCACGCACGCACGCACGCAGGCAGGCAGGCAGGCAGGCAGGCAGACAGACAGACACACCCAGCCTCTTTCACAATTGAAAGAGGATAAACAATAACTTCCCACCTCCCTCCCACCTAATCATCCCTCTTACTTCTTTTTAAGTGGTCATCTTTTGTCTCCACTCACACGGCGTGCTTTAGGAGTGACATCATTGGAGGTCATGAAGGAAGGGTAGAGCAGTGGTGTGTGTGGCTGCTTTGTAGTGGTCACGGTTTCACATTCCTAACGTAATATACTGTATATAGCTACCAGCACGTGTGGTTGTTATGACATACAAATGCAATTGGAAAAGAAGTTTGAAATGGCCTGCTAGTAGAACTTGCATGCATTGAAGTTGCGTGCAGTCTTAGAATTCTCAGTATTCTGAATGCTGTCATGCTACTGTCAGATAAATGACAGAAGTGGTGGCAGTGCGTCAGTTTTTCGGCAGAGTAGTTGCAGGAGAGCACTGAATGTGCCCTTGAATGTACTTTTCCTTGTAATTCAGTACAACTTTCAGTAACTAACTGTCGGTGGAAATGTGTGTATTGATTTGGATGTATGACTGTGAAGGCAAAAGACACACAGACAGAGAGAGAGAGAGAGGGAGGGAAACGGAGTAGCACAGCTGTACACAAAGGGACTGTTCATTCTCCACATTTGAACCCCTCTCCTTCTCTGCTCCCAGGGAAGGAATCTAAAGCGTCTTTGTGTTGACATCGTAGAGACATAAGAGCAAGCCAGTGAAGCACCCAGTCATGGACACAAACTGGCTTTATCCGAGCAGCTCATCTTTCAAACCATTGTTTGCTAAAAGCCAAATGCAAGTTGATCAATTCACAGTCTTAGGTTTTACCATTAGGTTGAAGGTTCTATCTCTAGAGTATAGGCAGGTCCCACAGCAGATTAGCACCGATTTTGTATTGTAAATTCAAATGTAACCCAAAAACCTTGCAGTCCTTGAAGTGAACCTAGGGAGATATCATTAATCTACATCATTCTAATGCTTATGCTGAAGTATATTAAAGCTATCTGAACTGAATATGACTGTGGGGGTTTGGTATTTCCCAGCAGCTGGAGCTGGGAAACCCCTGGGAAATGTCCCACCACTGCCCTGAATCTGGGAAATGTCCCACCACTGCCCTGAATCCCATTCATTTAGCCACGCTGTAGTAGTTTGTGAAGAGGGAAGTAGAATGTTAACATTCTACTTCCCTCTTCACAAACTACTACAGGCATCTTTATGGCCATAAGGAATTAATTATATCATACTATTGCACTGTTAATGTTTTTTATTGTTATGTTTGATGTATTTATGACGGTGTGGCGTGTAAAAAACATGTTATGCATGTGTTTGTGAGATAATCTTGCAAACCGCTGTTGGACCAAAGAGTGTAAACCTTCTTGTGCACACTGCCAAGTTGGTACCGTCCTCCACCTCCATTTGTTCACTTATGTTTATTCGGTTTTTTTTGAGGGGCGCTAGCCCCTCCTATGTCCAGCTTTGAGGTGTAAACACAAACATTGTCCTAACGCAAACATTGAATGCCATTGATAATGAATGGCCAGTTTTGAGTGTTTGTCCCAACACAAACATTTAGGCCTGACGTCGAAATTAAAAGAACGTTTGCTCTGAAAGAATATATTTTGTGCCACATTTTCACGATTTTTCAAAAATAGCAGACCTACAAGCTCGTAGCGCGCCACTCAGTTGCGCGCTATGAGCTTGTAGATCTGCTATTTTTCAATAGCTAAAGTATAACATAATGCTTAGTTAAAACACCAAAAGGAGTCCCCGTCCAGAATGGGTTAAATGCCATTGACAATGAATGGCCGGCTTTAGTGTTTGTGTAAACACAAACATTGTGTAAACACAGACACTGAAGAACGAAGGTGAGGAGGACGCATATTCTGATTGGCCCGGAATGAGATGATGTAAGAGACAGTGCCCCCTCACTTCACACGGGTGTGATTTTCTTAATTTAATTTTAATTTCATAAATGGAAGTCATTCAATGGAAGGGCTTGGATCGGGATGGAGTCGTACAGTATAATAAATATGTCACAGACGATAATCATCAGACTAACTGATGATGTCACAGGCTGGCCACATGAACGGAGGTCCTCGGTGGAGCCATGCTGTTCCCATGTGGACCACGAGAGCCTTAACCCATTCTGACCTGAGATCAGATTCATACGACAAGGTTTCCACTGGACACACACTGTTCTGATTAACCCATTCTGACCTGAGATCAGATTCTAAAAATGTCAGTCGTTCTTTTGATTTTTCAAAAATAGCAGATCTACAAGCTCGTAGCGCGCCACTCGGTGGCGTGCTATGAGCTTGTAGATCTGCTATTTTTCAATAGCTAAAGCATAACATGATGCTAACACCAAAATGGATTCCCGTTCAGAATGGGTTAAATTAAAAAAAACATTCCACTAAAGGTTTTACACTTTCCAAAGTGCATTAATTAGTGTCATGAATGAATAGATTCTTAAGTAGAGTTATTATGCCCATGATTGTATATTAATAATATATAAATCTTAGTCCTCTGGTTACTTACTGTATGCGGAGACTGTAAACCAACTGTAAACCGCTCTTTTGTTGTGTGAACACACATGGCTTAATCCATTCTGGGCGGGAACCCCTTTTGGTGTTTTAAGCATTATGTTATACTTTAGCTGTTGAAAAAATATTTTTGAAAAATCGTGAAAATGTGGCGCAAATCTTTGAATATATATATATATATATATATATATATATATATATATATATATATATATATATATATATATACTTACTTTCAGAGCGAACGTCTTTGCTTCTGGGGAGGTCCCTGGAACAATGCATTTTGAGATGGGGGTCGGAGGTCCATTACATATCATTTCTGGGGTCCTTGACATGAAATAGTCTGAAAATCTAAATCACTGATATATAGAAACAGGTTTTTAAGAAAACTGTCAAAACTTTAGAAGACATTCTGGTCTCGGTCCTAAATGGGTTAATGGCTTAATGGCTAATCTTCTGTATTGACAGGTGGCAAAGCATCGACTACAGCTGGTGGCTCCGGTCGTAAGCGGCTCCACCGAAGACCCGGGTACATGAGGGTGGAGCTGCCCAGGCTGCCCAGCAACGCTCCGGGGGAGATGGGGGAGGGGGACAGGACATCCCCTGGTAGGACGAACGTTGACATCACTGAGCCAACAAACCCCTTGATGAGGGATAATCGTCCACACACTGCTGGAGCATCCTTAATGGACAAGCAGCGGCAACGTGCTCCGCAAAAACATTCGTCCCTCTCCTTGCAGAGTTTTCTCTCCTCCCTCCCTTCTCATCTTGTTGAAAACTGTACCTCCGTTCCCTCCTCAGTCAAACCACAGGGTGGTGACCTCAGGCTGAGCCACGGCTCTGCCAGGCTGACTCCTCCAGGAGACAACTTCAGCTCCAGGTTTAGTTTCATCCAACAGTCACTCAACTCCAGCCAGAGAACAGACACAGAATCTGTCCCACAAGCAGAACCAGCGGATCAGTCATCACCTAAACATTTAACCGCTAAACCCGTTTCCATTTCATCCAGCTCATTAAGGACTGAACTGTTCTCTTGTGATAATCTATCGACGAAGGCCAGTTCCCAATCGACAGCAGCAACCTCGTCTCTCAGGCCGCCACCTCTTGCTAAACTATTAATTCCTAACCAATCAGAGCCCACTTCAGCAGCAGCACCGGCCAACCAATTAGTCGAGAGCGAGGAGCTGTCATTTGGTGAGAAGTTTTGGCAGGAAGGCCAGTGGAACGGCAGGGACGTTACATCTGACCTGCCTGACTGTGACTCCTGCTCTCTGGACACAGAGGTCACGTCCTCTCTGTCGGTGGACTCAGACACTGCCTCTACCTCAGGCTATGACAGCGCCACCCCGGCCTCCGCATCCTCTGTCAACTCAGGCTATGACAGCGCCACCCCGGCCTCTGCATCTTCGGTCACCTCAGGCTATGACAGCGCCACCCCGGCCTCTGCATCTTCGGTCACCTCAGGCTATGACAGCGCCACCCCGGCCTCTGCATCTTCGGTCACCTCAGGCTATGACGGCGCCACCCTGGCCTCTGTCACCCCGGCCTCCATCACCCCAGCCTCCTCTGACCAAGGCTGGGACAAAGTAGTGAAGAAGTACGAGGTCATCCTGCAAGACTCCCTCCAGAACAACCGCACCAATGCCAAGGTGGGTGCGATAAGACAGAGCAAAATGGTAGACCCTTACAGAGCTAAATTGATAATTTTTTGTTCAAGGTTCAAGGTTGTGCTTTATTGTTACATCTTGTGTACAGGTACATACTGTACATGTCATACACCACGTGTGGTGTTCTCTGCTATTGCACTAACACCTCCTGTCAGTTGCTCAGGGCACCTGTCAGTTGGTCAGGCCACCTGACCAATCAAGTGGATCTGGGAAGGATAGCGTGTTCTTCTCCAAGTAGGGAGGGGTTGCAAATTAGGACAGGTAGTTTCTGCTGTCAAAATATGACCCCCCCCCCCCCCCTCACCCCCCCAGTCAAAAAACACTTTGTTTGAAATAGACACTCATGCTTTCTCAGGTGTGATTTGGGGCCCTAAGGATGAATACAAAATGAAAATCAACATCTTAATACTGTCCAATACTTAGAATGGGAGTGGGGTGAAATTATGAAAAATATGACTCCCCAGTCTGCTATACAAGGCTATACATACACCGATGTTTAATTGCTGCTCTCAGGGCAGATTTTGAATGCTGCTCTCAGGGCAGATTAAATGCTACAGGACCACATACACCAATGTTAATTTGCTGGTCTGAGGTCAGCTTTTCAAGTCTGCTCTCAGGACAGTTTACATACAACCATGTACATTTTGCTGGTCTGAGGTCTGCTCTCAGGACAGCTTACATACAACTATGTCATTTTGCTGGTCTGACGTCTGCTCTCAGGACAGTTTACATACAACCATATAAATTTTGCTGGTCTGAGGTCTGCTCTCAGGACAGCTTACATACAACTATGTCATTTTGCTGGTCTGAGGTCTGCTCTCAGGACAGCTTACATACAACCATGTCAATTTGCTGATCGGGCACTGTCTGCAGTACACACAGCAGAGCAGAAGCTCTCAATGTTTTAACCATAATTAAAGTAAATAAGTAAACTAAACACAAATCTCACTTGAATTGGAACGCAATCAATTTACAATTTCATCATACCATTTTGTGACTCAGATAGAGAATAAAATGGCTCCAGAGATTTAATTGTAAAATACTTTACGAGTGTCCTCCCCCCCCCCCCCCCCACACTGTTTTCAACGTGATAGCCAGTGCACTCGTACTTATTTTGTGTGCCTGTGTGGCGTTACAAAAAAATAGAAAAACCCTTGCCCTCTGGACTGTTTGGTAATCTGTTGTTTACAGTTTATTTTGTTCAAACTTGTTCCTCTCTCAGATTGAGTCCATGATGTTGAGGCTGCAAAGACTCCAGCAGAAAGCCATTCTGGATGATGACTATGACACAGGTGAATGACTGATTTTTTTTGTCTTGTTTGTTTTTTGAGAAGATCTATTTTTTAAAGATTCAAATTCTCAGCATTTGTGTGTTTTTGCCGTTGTTGGGTTTCGGATCCTCTGGCTGAGAAACACTGGCTTCAGAAGTTCAGAGGCTCTGCAAGCTTCTGCTTAAACATTATGTTTTAATTTAGCTATTGAAAAATAGCATATCTACAAGCTCATAGCGCGCCACTCGGTGGTGCGCTATGAGCTTGTAGATCTGAGCTTGTAGGTCTGCTATTTTTTGCTGCTATGTGACTCAAAATTGAAATATATATTTATTCAGAACGAACGTTTTGAACTCAAATCTTTGCTTCTTGGAGGGGTCCCTGAAACAACATATTTTCAGATGGGGGTCGGTGACCAAATACATATAATTTTTGGGGTCCTTGACATGAAAAAGATTGAGAACCACTGACTGATATGAGGCTTTTCAGAAAACTGGGTTAAGTAGTGAGAGGTTTTGTTTCATTGCATGCGAGGCAGAGGGAAGTTTTATTTGTCTGTCATCACACTTACAGCAACTGCTATTGTCAGTCAGTGATATACAGCTTGCAATCTTTGCAGAGTCATCCGTTTCATATGACACTCAAGTCTCAATTATTTCAATCTTTGCAGAGTCAGACGTTTCATATGACACTCTCAAGTCTCAAATATTTCCTTTGGCGTTTTCCTTATTGTCTTGTTGAGGTCATATTTAGACCCCCCACACCACCACCACACCACACACACACACACACACACACACACACACACACACACACACACACACACACACACACACACACACACACACAAAGAACGAGCAGAAAGAATCATGAATCAAGTCAAGAATTTCATCAAAATGATATTGATATACAGTGAAAACAAGGGCGGCTTACCGGACTCTTTTGATTCTGATTGAAGATTCAACAGGGTTTATTCGTCAAGTGCTCTCGTACAAGTATGTGCACTGCAGTGAAATATTTAGTGTGGCATGCTCAAAACAATATAATAGCAAAGTATAATGAAAATACAGTCATGATACAAGAGTAGCCTACTGAGCAGCATTAAGTAATAAAGTGTAACCGGGCACATGAAGATAATGAAGTTATTCAGAGCCTGGAGGGAGGTTGTTTACTGACTTTACTGTTTACTCTTTACTGTTTTACTGTTTACTGCTGGAATCGGAGATAGTTATGTGGTCGTTACTGAAACCTTTCGGTGAGTTCTTTGGTCGACGAAACAGGTTTTGTATTCATTTAACCATTTTCTTCTTTCTTAGTATCCACTGTTGCTGTTTTTTCTGTCTGATCTCCCACGAATCCAGCTTTTATTTGAATGATTTCACCATTTATTTGTTTTATTCAGCTGATCTTCCTATGTTTGGCGAGTGAACGGGGAGAGCAGAGCACAGATCCAATATGGACTTCAGACTTTTTGGCACTGTGAAAATGAAAGGCATTAATCTGAGTCTCTCTTTGGCCTCCTGGTGTTAGCATTATGTTATACTTTAGCTTTTTCGAAGAAATCGAAGAACCACTGACATAGAAACAGCTTTTTCAGAAAACTGTCAGGACGTAGAAGACATTTTTAGAATCTGATCTCAGGTCAGAATGGGTTAACTATCGGCCACTCTATCCGGACACTTTGACTTATTTGCACTGTATTGCACAGGATGTATTGCGGGTCGGAGTGACCCATTTCCAAGGACTTGTGACAGAAATAAAGACCAACCAACATCTGCTGTTCGTTGCCTGGAGACTTTGAACTATTTAGTTGCAGTGATTATGTGGGTCAACATACGTTGTTGTTGTTCGCTGTCTACCTTTTCTATCCACATAAATATTTGAAAAATTTACAAAAGGTTGAAAAAAAGTGTATTCTAATATTTCTGCTAAATATTGTGACTGCAGTAGGCCATGATACATTTCAAACGGCTAATTATGGTGTACAATGCAATGTTGTTTTCGGCAGGGAATTTAGATTTTTGTTTTAGTCATAGTCTCTTGAATAGCTTCCATTTATTTTTAGTCACCCGGAATGTTTTAGTGTTTAGTCTAGTTTCAGTCGACTAAATATCATAAGATTTTAGTGTACTAAATCTACAGTTGATTTAGTCGACTAAAATGCATTTTGGCATTTTGATGCCGCCGTAATGACTGTTTTTTGCACTTTTTGCACAAATAACCGATCTACAAGCTCAAAACGGGACGCGTTGTGAGCTTGTAGATCTGCTATTTTCAGCATGCAACCAATTGTAAAATGACCCATACTGGATCTCCAACCCACTAGTCCCTTCCTAACATTTTTGTCCAGTTTTTATTTGTTGACTAAATTGTCAGTATATTTAGTCTTGGTTTTAGTCATCATAGCTTAGTTTTTATGTAGTTTTCGTCAGTGAAAAAAGGTAGTCGAAGAACATTTTTTGTTTTAGTCGACGAAAACAACACTGGTACAATGTACATTAATCCAGTTTACAGTAAATAATGAGCAATGTGTTTCAATTAATGTAATCTAATCAGCGACAGCTGGAGAAGTGAGTTGTGTTTATGGTTAGCCTCTGTAGAGACCAGTGTTGCCATGTCCACTTATTATAAGCGACTTTGGGCTGCTTTTTCCGTAAAGTATTATTTGGGCTTGCAACCAAATGTTTAAATTATTATTTATACCAGTTTAAACCAAATATTTTCATGTCATTTGTCCACTGGCCCCCATCTGAAAATGTTTTGTGCCTGGGGACCCTGTACCATATTTGTGTTAAATATTTTTTAATAGCAGATCTACAAGGTCACAATGCGTTGTAGCTAATGTATATAGGTTAAAAGTGCTCATGTGCTCTAGAGTCTAGGCCTAGTTTCTTATTTCTCTCTCAAAATCTGTCAACAATGGTATAAATATATATATATATATATATATATATATATATATATAGACCAATGAAAGAACTAGGTCTCAAGGAAATATAACATTGGGTGACACTTTTCCCATCTCCCACACAGGACATTATGTTGCTAATCTACATGCCTGCAAGTCCCCTTAGCACAGACATTTCAATCAATGGATCTATTATGATTGATTGATTGAATACTTTATTAACAGTTTGCGAGAGGGCTTCATGTTTCCCTCCTGACTGTTGTTAACATTGTAGCCAAATGTGTGTTTTTGCAGCGGAGCGTTTTGGCAAGAAGCTGGAGGAGCTGTCCAGAGAGAGAGGTGCTCTGAACCTGGGTCTGCCCTCCAGACAGCCTACTGTGGCTCTGTTCCTGGAACGTCTCAGAAAGGCAGTACACAGCGCCCTCCAGAGGACAAACTACAATCAACCTAGGTAAGTCACCCAGCCAGCCAAAGTGAGCAAAAACACTTTCCTAGATTCTTTACTATAAGTTGTTGCTAACTTGCTATATCATGATGACTGCTTTCTTCTGTTGTCAGCCATTTCCCATGCATTAGATATTCCAACATTGATTGGAGGAAATATATGTTCCTTGTTAAATTTGTACTTTAATCATAGCTGAAAAGCGAAGTGCACTATTCTTTTTTTTATTCTGATTTACAGTAGTGCCGTGTCCAAGACAAATATACCCTCTAGGACATTGACGTGTGTCGACAGAGATTGATGTTTATTTTATCTATAGCAGCGTTCATGAACCGTTCCCATACTGTCATGTGTGTCCATGTAGTGTTGTAGAGTGGAACATAACCCATTTAGACCCGAGGACGATTCTTAGAAAATGTCTTCTAAATGTTTCTATGTCGGTGGTACTCAAACCTTTTCATGTCAAGGACCCCCAGAATTATCTGTATTTGGCCGCCGACCCCCATCTGAAAATATGTAGTTCCAGGGACCCCCCCCCCCCCAGAAGCAAAGACTTGAGTTAAAAACGCATGTCTGTCTTCATCAAGCCATAAGATAAGCAAGCCTTGACATCGAGCCATGAGCCTTTCTCCTGTTTCCGTAGCATGAGGAAGCTTGAGGACATGACGCTAGTACTGGGGTGGGCACTGCGACAATAGCTGATCTACAAGCTCAAAACGTGTTGCAATGTGATGCATTTTGAGCTTGTAGTTCAGCTATTTTTTGCTATATTTGAATTGAAAACCTGAATAATGTTTTGCTATTTTTGAATTGGAATCCTCAAAAGTAACCTTTTTTTATTGAATTTCAAATGTATTTAGTTATAGTTACCTTAACTTTATGAACTGTTAACATAACTACATTTGACACAAAAAGACAATAACATTTTAATACTAGTCATTAAGTATTGGTCATTTAATAGTAAATAAAGCGGGTTTTGGAATTGTAAACAGCTGAAATCAATACTGTATCAGTATTCTGATATTAACATGCAACATTAAGTGAAGGTGGGGGCTGCATGTGACTCCCGGGCCACCAGTTGCCCACCCCTGTGCTAGTATGTCACACATTGTCACAGCCAGGGACTTACTCCCAATCCAACCCATGACGCTGAGTGCCAAGCAGCGAGGCACTGGGTCGCATTTTTTGAGTCTTTGGTATGTCTTTGGTACCCAACACATGCATGCATATTCAATCAGGAACACTCACGTCTATAAGTAGATTTAAACATTTATTGCAACAAATGGAATACAGTTGAATACAGTTTAGTGTAGCAAGCAGTGAGAGAAGCAGAGATCTGATGAATGTAGAAGCCATATTTAAATGAGCTGCCCTGTTAAGAGCGTTAGTTAGAGTTAAGATTAGGATTAAGGTTACCGCTAGATCATTTATGATGATAAATTTAGGGTAACGGGAGATGAAATGAATGCAAATTCCCTAAAAGTGTGTGTGTGTGTGTGTGTGTGGTGTGGTGTGTGGCTGCGATGGACACCAGGGAGCCTGACGCGGTGGAGCAGTCCGACTCAGCTCAGGGTCCACAACATCGAAGAGAGCGCCTCGTCCAGGAGAAACGTCTGGTTGAGGTAATGAGCTCCACTGGAGATTTTCATCAGCCTTTGTCTTTGAGCGCTGTGTATGTATTTAATGTATTTTAGTACACCATATCCTTATTGGATGTATTTAATGTATTTTAGTACACCATGTCCTTATTGGATGTATTTAATGTATTTTAGTACACCATATCCTTATTGGATGTATTTAATGTATTTTAGTACACCATATCCTTATTGGATGTATTTAATGTATTTTAGTACACCATATCCTTATTGGATGTATTTTTATGTATTTTAGTACACCATATCCTTATTGGATGTATTTAATGTATTTTAGTACACCATATCCTTATTGGATGTATTTAATGTATTTTAGTACACCATATCCTTATTGGATGTATTTAATGTATTTTAGTACACCATATCCTTATTGGATGTATTTAATGTATTTTAGTACACCATATCCTTATTGGATGTATTTAATGTATTTTAGTACACCATATCCTTATTGGATGTATTTAATGTATTTTAGTACACCATATCCTTATTGGTTGTATTTAATGTATTTTAGTACACCATATCCTTATTGGATGTATTTAATGTATTTTAGTACACCATGTCCTTATTGGATGTATTTAATGTATTTTAGTACACCATATCCTTATTGGATGTATTTAATGTATTTTAGTACACCATGTCCTTATTGGATGTATTTAATGTATTTTAGTACACCATATCCTTATTGGATGAAGGAAAAGGAGACGTGGTAAACTTCGAATGACTTTCAGTGCGTAAACTTCAATAGAGGGTATGCGCATGACATCAGCATCATACCAGGAAAGTTATACAGGAACGCTGTATAACTTATATTATATTCTGATTGGCAAAAAAACTACTTTCTGGCCTTGACAGAAAGTAGTCTACACAGAAAAGTCCCATTTTTTATTTATTTTTAAGATATTTTTTTGCGGCTTACGCCTTTTATTGATTTTTGAAGGGACAGACAGTAGGCTGACAGGAAACGGGAGAGAGATGGGGGGATGACATGCAGTAAAGGCCGTGTCGGGTCCGGGAGTCGAACCCGCGGCAAACTGCGACTGGATTACCAGTCCGGTGCCCAGACCGTTACGCTACGGCCTGGGCCAGAAAAGTCCCATTTGATCACATTAAATTACTTTAAACATTAAATTCACTTTGCCACTCATAGGGTACGTGACATCATCATCATACAGGAACACCTACTGATAGACAAAAAACTGCCCATACAAGTCCTGTCTGATTGCATTAAACAACGTTAACCCATTCTTACCTGAGATCAGATTCATACGAAGGTTTCCACCGGACACACACTGGTCTGATGAACCCATTCTGACCCGAGATCAGATTAAAAAAAATGTCAGTCGTTCGATTTTTCAAAAATAGCAGACCTACAAGCTCTTAGCGCGCCACTCGGTGGCGCGCTACGAGCAGTGTTGGGCAAGTTACTTTGAAAGCGTAGCTTGTAAAGCTACATATAGCTCACCATGGCAGTAGCTTGATCAAGCTACATAGCTACCCCTGGAGAGATGTAGCTTGTAAAGCTACAGCTACATGGAAAAAGTAGCTCAAAGTAGCTCAGCTACTTTTTATTTTTCAGTGTTAAATTGAGAATGTACATGCGGGAGACCCCTCCTCCCCTCTGGGAGACCCCTCCCCTCTGGGAGACCCCTCCTCCCCTCTGGGAGACCCCTCCCACCCTGCTCCCCTCGGGGAGACCCCTCCTCCCCCTGCTCCCCTCTGGGAGACCCCCCCACCCTGCTCCCCTCTGGGAGACCCCCCCACCCTGCTCCCCTCTGGGAGACCCCTCCTCCCCCTGCTCCCCTCTGGGAGACCCCCCCACCCTGCTCCCCTCTGGGAGACCCCCCCACCCTGCTCCCCTCTGGGAGACCCCCCCACCCTGCTCCCCTCTGGGAGACCCCTCCTCCCCCTGCTCCCCTCTGGGAGACCCCCCCACCCTGCTCCCCTCTGGGAGACCCCCCCACCCTGCTCCCCTCTGGGAGACCCCTCCTCCCCCTGCTCCCCTCTGGGAGACCCCTCCTCCCCTCTAGGAGACCCCTGCTCCCCCCTGGGAGACCCCTCCCACCCTGTGATACCAGGGCCAATCAGAGGCCAATTAGAGGCAGCTGTCAAGTGCTGATATGCCCTCAAAGCAATCAGAAAAAGGAACAGTCCTTGATTTTTCAAAGGGGGTTCTAGTACAAGAATTAACACAGCAACCAATGGTCAAAATTAATATATTTCTTTCATGTTATTGCCCAAAATTGTAGCTTGTAAGTTGAGTAGCTAAGCTACAAAAAATGACCCAAAAGGTAGCTGAGCTACTTGACGAGGTACACAAATATGAATGTAGCTAAAATACCACAAGCTACAGCAAAATGTAGCTCAGCTACGTAGCTCAGCTACATGTAGCTTAATACTCCCCAACACTGGCTACGAGCTTGTAGATCTGCTATTTTTCAATAGCTACAAAGCATAACATGATGCCTACACCAAATTGGGGGCCCGTTCAGAATGGGTTAAAGTACGTTTAAACAGTGGGCGACAGCCAGGCGAATTTTCCGGAAGTGCATTATTTGTCAATGGGACCCGGGGACTACTGGCGATAAAGGCGCTATAGCAGGCGAACAGGCGATAAGTCGAAAAGTGGGCGGAGGAACGTCGGACGAAAAAATTAAAATAATTCATCTTTTGGGACGATCGTGAAAATGCGGCACAAATCTTTGAATATATATTCTTTCAGAAGACCTTTTTTTTAAAATTTCGACGTCAGGTCTAAATGGGTTAAAACGTACTGTCACAGTAACTCTGTAACAGAGACGTTGACATGGATCCGTGTGTGTGTGACCTCCAGGCAGAGATAGCGGAGCTGCAGCGGAGGTTGTCGGAGCTGCAGCAGCGCAGCCAGAGCCTGGAGCAGCAGATCCAGCAGGAGGAGACGGAGGAGCTGGAGGTGTCTGTGCTGCGGAGCTGCAGCGCGCCCCAGCTCCAGGACATGAGCCGCGCCCTGCAGGACCTCATCACCTCCCAGCACCGCACGCAGATCTCCGTCACGCCTTCGCCCTCCATGCTCAGGTTGGTAAAATAAAAATGGTAAAAATGGTGCATTTATAGAGTGTCTTTATCCAAGGCACTTTACATAGATTCACACACACATTCATACACCGATGGCAGCAGAAACCATGCAAGGCACCAACCAGCACATCAGGAGCAATTTGGGTTTCAGTGTCTCTTGCTCAAGGACACTTCGACACTAGCCTCGGTACCAGGCTTTCATTTTTGTTGGTGCAAAAATGTAAAGCCTGGAGGAACGCATTGGCCGCTCTGGTCTAAAAGTGGGAGTCAACCCTTCCGGGTGGGCGTCGCTCCAAATGATGTGACGTAGCGCTGCACTAGGGGGGAGAGGAGGGGCCGGGGGTGACGGACAGATCGATGAGATCCAATCAGGGCGTGCGCAAATCTCAGCCGCGACCCGCCCCTCTAGACCAGAAACCTAACACGTTAGCTCAGGCTACTTCGACACTAACTCTGGGGGAGCCCTGGTTCGAACTGGCAACTTTGCGGTTACCATCCAGCCACTCTACCCCTGAGCCAATGTAGCCTGGGAAGCATTCCTTTTCCGGTTTATGCTCCGGTCGGGAGCCGGATGGTAACGCACATCATGTTGTAGTCACTGGTTTTAAGTAGTCATCAGGCAGGAAAACCACAAAACCGGAATCAGAAGTGGACAAAATTTCCCGTGATCAAGTTCAAGCTTTATTTGTCTCCCGAGGAAGAGATTTGTCTTAGACAAAGGACCCGCATGCAACCGCCTCCGGTGAGAGCAAGACAAGAACAACCTTTTTTTGTTTGTCTATTGTGGTACCGTGTTGTTTAATGGGTTATTTACTCATTTCACTTTCAAACAAGTTTGGGGTTATTTTAACGTCTATTCAGGCTTTTTGTGAACACCCCAGAGACACTTTTCAAGTTGCTTGGTTCAGCATTTAGATATCTGATGTTAACACATGCTGGACGGGAACCCCTTTTGATGTTTTAACTAAGCATTATGTTATACATTAGCTGTTTAAAAATGGCAGATCTACAAGCTCATAGCGTGCCACCGAGTGGCGCGCTATGAGCTTGTAGGTCTGCTATTTTTGAAAAATCATGAAAACGCGGCACAAATCTCAGGCCTAAATGGGTTAATTCTATCAGACACGCCATGATGGGTTCATCAGAAACACCCGTCCCTGGTTCTGGTTCTGCTGACTGATCTCGTCCTTCTACGCCCCTAAAACGATAAAGGCCGTGTTTTTTCAATTACTTTTTTGATTTATTTTCTTTATAATTGTTTTTGAAAACTACCAGACATCACTTTCCAATGAGTCCATCTAATCATGGTTGAGATGGAGTTTGAAGTTACAATGGGCTTGTATAGGAAAGGGGGGCGTGCCAGATTAAATTAATAAAAATCAATCAAAGCGACATAAAAATGACCCCAAAAACATGTTTGATTGAAAGCTTGCTGCTGATATTTACCTGTAGTACTGTTAAAGGCCACATGGGGCTGCTAGAGAACTATGAGTTGAAGAGAAATGCTACGATTTGCTGTCTTTTCTCTGTTCTACCCCGGATTTGAACCCGGATTAGTTCACCACTGAGCTGATAGAGCCTGCCTGCTTGCTCTGGGGAGAAATTAAATGTTGACCATCATCAGGTCAAAGTTTGTGTCAAACTATATAGTATAGCATTTTCTTTTCATTAAAAACAAATAGGACTTCAAGGTTAGTTTTCTTGTCATTGTACCTACTGGTATGGTTTGAAGTGTGTCAGTTGCCATTATGAAATAGTGAAATGTCAAATTATGATAAGAAAACATAATTCATTCAGAATTCTAGTATCACTTTTGTACCTCAATAATCTAGTACATATATTAGCACAACGTCTAGTAGGTTTAAAATAAAGCAGTACTGATACCACCAATACATTGGTGACAAGAGATTCCATAGAGGCTTCAAATTATGTACTTTTATTATGTCAATCTTCACTGGGGTCCGTTTTGAATGAAACCTCATAGGATGGCTCATAGGATGGCTAATAGGGATGGGTCCAATTAATCGATTAATCGATTGTCGTTGATAGGACCCGAAATCGATTATGAAAATTAATAATCGATCATCGTTTTTTTTTCTGTTTTTTTTTTTTCATTAAAAAAAATAAAATAAAATCTGTTGGAAAGGCAATATTGTCATCCAAACAGGACAGGGCTATAGGCCTACCAAAGTGTGCCTGGGATGTGTCTGTGTAGCTGCATGACTGAGAGGAGTGTGAGTGGAGATTGATTCCAATCAAGATACAGGTTTGGAGGATTTAGCAGGTGTTGGGAATTTACCTAATCAGGCCTAGGCTGGGGTTGCTATGGTGATCAATTGGATCAACAGTGGTCCAGGGACCACCAGTGGTCATTTAAAAGATGGAGTTAGTAACCAAATGGACCCTTATTAACTCTCAAGAGTTACAATTATTGTTAATCAACTACATCAGGGGTTCCTAAACTTTTTTGACTTAGGTACCCCTTGGGGGGAAGATTTTTTTAATTTGTAGGGTTCATTAAAAAAAATAAAAAAAATAAAAAATAAATAAATAATAATGAAACCTCATAGGATGGCCTCAATAACAACACAACATGAACACGTTTGAATGAAACCTCATAGGATGGCCTCAATAACAACACAGCATGAACACGTTTAGAATGAAACCTCATAGGATGGCCTCAATAACAACACAACATGAACACGTTTGCATGAAACCTCATAGGATGGCCTCAATAACAACACAACATGAACACGTTTGAATGAAACCTCATAGGATGGCCTCAATAACAACACGGCATGAACACATTTGAATGAAACCTCATAGGATGGCTTCAATAACAACACAGCATGAACACGTTTAGAATGAAACCTCATAGGGTGGCCTCAATAACAACACAGCATGAACACGTTTAGAATGAAACCTCATAGGATGGCCTCAATAACAACACAGCATGAACACGTTTAGAATGAAACCTCATAGGATGGCCTCAATAACAACACAGCATGAACACGTTTAGAATGAAACCTCATAGGATGGCCTCAATAACAACACAGCATGAACACGTTTAGAATGAAACCTCATAGGATGGTTTCAATAACAACACAGCATGAAGACGTTTGCAGAATTCACCGTTCTGCCCTCGAGGTCAAGGTGGAAGCTCAGGGTCATTTTCTTTTTTACTACACAACAATTTTCATTGTTCTGCCGTCTCGAATTTGGGCCAACATAGTTCACAATTCAGCATTGTCTACATCACGGTCAAGCTCAAAGGTCATTGTCCCCTCCCCATGAAAGTGCGGAGGCAGTCTGTGCGACAGTGCGTGCGTCATCATTCTTCTCTGCACTTTACTTTCACACCTATACTTTGGTAAACTTGGAACGATTCGGGGCTGAAGTTGCAACATTGTTTAACCCATTCTGGGTGGGATGTGCAGATCGCAGCGAAACCCTTGGATTTTCCTGTGATGATTTTCTCATGAGGTATTAGATGGATGCTCATCGGGGGATTAAGGGAGGTTATCGGGGAGTTGTCGGCTATAATTGGGAGTTATCTCACTTATCTGTGTCAGCTTCTTAAACCGTGAGCTCAAAGCCATTTCGTTGAGCTTTTGTATACCCATATCATCCTACTACAGCAGAGACTGATTGCTTGTTGTAGCATACTACTATTCAATATGAAATAAATAATAGCCTAACAACGGCTTCTCTCTCTCTCTCTCTCTCTCTCTCTCTCTCTGTGTCTGTGTGTGAGAGAGAGCGAGAGAAAGCATGATAGAGACGGGCTTCACTGGTCATTCTTTCATCTAATTAAAGCAGCACTATGTAACTTTCCTCTTCCACTCCGGATTTGAACCCGGTTTCCTGCGCAACGATCTCAATTGAAGAGCAGAGAGACTCAGACTAAATACAACCTCCCAATTGTATAAGTTATATTGTATTAAACTACTTTACCATAGACTTTACTCCATAGACACATACATACACAACAGAAGAAGTACAAATGCGTGCGTAGTCGAAGTGACTTGGATGAGTTCTCCTGCTAGAGTCAGTCAATGTATTCTTACTGACCACCAGTGAGGAGATCCTGTACAAATATCTTGTGCTTTGGTTGATTTCTTTGATTAATTTTGTTGACATTTTGTTTCACTGGAAAGATTAGCCTCTAAAATCTTCATTCGATATATAAGGGGGTGAGACATCTCTGGCCGTTTGCCCTTTCATTTCATTTGTTGTTGTAGTTCTTAAATTAGGGGGCATATTGGCTACAAACAGGACTATCATAAACATTTTATGATACATGCATTTATCAATCGGTCCTTTCTATAACCCATGCCAAAATGCTTCTACATTTTCACTGACTGTCAGAAAGGTGAGACTACATCACTAGTGGTTACCATAAAATGGTGTATTTATACTACTAGCCCTTACCCGTTACATCTATTTGCCCCCCCCCCCCTTGTGGCCGTGGGGGGTACTGCGCACGGGTGCGTTTGTAATTGACTAATCAATTAATTAATAATCATTAATGTGTCAAATCGAAAAAAGGGCTTCGTTACGCCCTCCATATTCATATGGTCAATGCCTGTGTGAAAAGGGAGTGATTGGTGCAGGCAGTAAGGAGTTACGGCAGTGTTTCTGACAGACACACAGACACTCAGACATTGTTAGAATTATAGTATGATGATGATGATGATGATAGTGCCATTACATTCACAGACAGACACAAACCTGCTCATTGGGTTCAGTGTCTTGCTCAAGGACACTTCAGGGGAGCCGGGGATCAAACCGATAACCTTCCACTCTACCTCCTGAGCCACTGCCATTCCTGACATGTTTACTATTTGCTTGTTGTTAGTTAGTTGTTACCATCATTTACGGGCGTGATGACAATAATAATGATGATAATAAGATTAATATTGTTATTGTTCTCCACTGTTGTATGTTGTCATGGGGCCCAGAATTTCAAGCGACTTGCCTGCAGGGAGTAAAAAGAAGGCAAAATGTCCTGTCTTTAGGGTGTGACGTCAACAAGGAGTAGCCGGAGAAATCCACAGAGAAACATGGCAAACAATTCCAGTGCTTATTTGCAGTTTCAGAGAGAAAGTGTCAAAACAGTTTGATCTCATCTCCGCTTTTCTCTTTATCTCCTTTTAATCCATGCGTCTCCTGCGATCATCCTCCCTCTCACCTACTTGAACCTGTTTTGAATTTTAATGGCTTTTCCTCTGATGCAAATGAATACTTTGCATCATATTGTCTGGTGTTAACCCATTCTGGGCGGGAACCCCTCTTGGTGTTTTAAGCATTAACTATTGCAAAAAATAGCAGATCTACAAGCTCAGCACGGCACTGAGTGCCGCGCTATGAGCTTGTAGGTCTGCTATTTTTGAAAATGTATATTCTTTCAGAGTGAACGTTTTTAACTCAAATCTTTGCTTCTGAGAGGTTCCTGGAACAACATATTTTCAGATGGGGGTCGGCGGCCAGTTACTTTATATATTTGGGGTTCCTTGACATGAAAATGTTTGAGCACCACTAACAGAAAGAAACATGGGGGTTTTCAGTAAACCGTGTAGGATTTAGAAGACAATTTGTTTTTAGAATCGTCCTCAGGTCTAAATGCGTTTAATGGCCTAGCGAGCCTCCGCTGCCGACGGAAAGCCCTTTTCTTCTGCTTCCGCCGGTTTAGAAATACATGTAAATTGTACTTATCGCCTTCTCAGTGGCGTGACCCGCCATCTGTGGCATAATTTGATATCTGACACGTCCTCACCTCAAACCGGAATGCAAAAGCGAGCGTCTGATTGAAATTGCGGCGGCCTGAGATTGGATATTATATCCAGCTGTACATCTCCATCCAGGTTGTCATGCATTGGGTCATCGTGTTGATTGTATCGCACCCCTTCATCAACGCGTGACACTCGCCTCTTAACACACCGAGACCTGGAAGGCATCTGTGTCACCTTTTTTTTAGCTTTGAACCACTTTAACCATTATTTATAAAACTTCAGCTGTTGAAAAATAATAGCAGATCTACAAGCTCATAGCTTGAAAATTCAATTTCAAAGCAAACTGTCGTGATTTTAGAAGACATTTTGTAGAATATTTTCCCAGGTCTTAAAGGGCTAATACCGAGGTGTAATTCCCAGCGGTGTCACCGGTATTAGAACAAAAGGTGATCTGCATTTTCCGCGTGTCACTGCTCGGCTGTCATGCGTGTTTAGACGGCTGAACGTTAGTTTACACAACAGCAGTGCCGTGGTGCCATCTGACTGACTGTTATGATATTATTATGGGCCCAGTGGAACCAAACTAACGCTTAACGGTTCCATTTGTACCCCTCTCTCTGAGTGAGTTTTAACACGCTGGATTGTACTGTGCATTAGTCGCGCCTCAGGGGAACTGTCTGTCTCAGACTGAGTGTGATGAATTTCATGCTCCATTCTTTTCTGTTTACTAATGCGTTTTTGTTTCTTGTTATTACCTTGTGATCTTAACCCATTTAGGCCTGATTTAGGCCTTCTAAATCCTGTCAGTTTTCTGAAATACCTTACGTTTCTATATCAGTGGTGCTCAATATTTCACGTCAAGGACCCCAGAAACTATATGTAATTGGCCACCGACCCCCATCTGAAAATATGTTGTTCCAGGGACCTCCCCAGAAGCAAAGATTTGAGTTAAAAACGTTCGCTCTGAAAGAATATATATAAGATTTGCACTACATTTTCATGATTTTTCAAAAATATCAGACCTACAAGCTGCTATGAGCTTGTAGATCTGCTATTTTTCAATAGCTAAAGTGTAACGCACTGCTTAAAACACCAAGAGGGGTTCCCACCCAAAATGGGTTAATGATGGCTTTTCTTTTACATGTTTGCATAATTAGGTAAGCAAGCAATTTCTGACATAGCACACAACCAGGCTAATGCAGCCCTAGATACTAATACATTTAAATTGAACAATAATAATTATACATTTTATTTATACCGTATTCAGATAGATTGTCTCGTATAATGATCTACGTAGGAAATGGGGTGCAGTACTTAGTTTAGACAGTTTTTGGTTTAGACTAGTCATACTATTCATATCTGGATTTTCGATGATGAGGTGACCACCGCTCCGGTGGTGAGGTGACCACCGGAGCTGAAATGATTTTTCAAAAATATCAGACCTACAAGCTGCTATGAGCTTGTAGATCTGCTATTTTTCAATAGCTAAAGTGTAACGCACTGCTTAAAACACCAAGAGGGGTTCCCACCCAAAATGGGTTAATGATGGCTTTTCTTTTACATGTTTGCATAATTAGGTAAGCAAGCAATTTCTGACATAGCACACAACCAGGCTAATGCAGCCCTAGATACTAATACATTTAAATTGAACAATAATAATTATACATTTTATTTATACCGTATTCAGATAGATTGTCTCGTATAATGATCTACGTAGGAAATGGGGTGCAGTACTTAGTTTAGACAGTTTTTGGTTTAGACTAGTCATACTATTCATATCTGGATTTTCGATGATGAGGTGACCACCGCTCCGGTGGTGAGGTGACCACCGGAGCTGAAATAACGTTGAGCGGTGGTGAATAAAAACAGAGAGAAGGGCTGGAGCGGTGGCGGTGGTTTGCTCTTCACCGCGGCTCGTGACGTCATGTTGTAGTTCGGTGGTCACCTCACCACCGAAAACCCAGACTATGTATGAGCCTTTAGACCAGTCATTAGTCCTACAACTACAACCTATCTCAAACCCTCACCCTGAACCTAACCTCCCACGGGGCAGCACATCTATACCTAACCAATGACTAGTCTAAACTAAGTATGCACTCCAGGAAATGTAAAACTTAAACAGATCCAAAACATGTTCAACTCGTATTTAGCCAACTGCCAGGCAGCCTTATCAAAAGCTCAAAAGAAAGATGTCCTCCATATTAATCCAATTTCAACTCTACCAAAGTGTAGACAGACAATTTCAGACATGGCGTGTAACCACCGTATTAAGTTAACAGATAATGAAGTTTACAGTAATGCAGTTTTATGGCCTCGGTATCCTGAAATCTCCCCAATCGAGGGAGAATTAATTGGGTGTGTATGTACTGTTTGGATTTCACTGCTCCATGCAATTAACTGTTCATTTACATATTAACATGAAGCACCTTGCAGAGCTTTGCCAGATCACATCTGGCTCGGTGTTATTGTGATATTCTTCTGTTCTCTCTCTCTCTCTTTTCAGACTCCAGGATCAGGAGCAGGCATTGAATCTGTCAATCAAAGAAGCTACAGCCAAAGTAAGGCTTAATTTACATGGATGTTATGCTATGTGTTACATGTTATGTTATGTTAAGTCACGTCGTGTCACGTCAAATTATGTTACGTTACATTTTCTTACGTTAAAACTTAAAATTTCTTACGCTAAATTTTCTTACATAAAACATTCTTATGTTATTTTGCAAGCGTCACCATTGCACTACAAAGTATATATGAGGCTTAACGCTGCTATAAGCAATATTTCAATGACATTTTGTTATTATAATTTTTTGGTATTCATACAGCCAGCAATGAGTAGTCTCTGTGACACATCTAGGGGCCACAATCTGCATTCAAAGAATTTCCTAGAATTGGTCAAAAAAAAAAGAACCCGGTCCCAATGACCAATCAGGAAGCAGACCGGTAAATCGACTAATGACAAAGCTTCTAGGAACATTTTTTAATGCAGATTTACAGGATCTGCATAGATGTGTCACAGGGACTACTTTTTTGGGGGGAGCGTTCTACCCATTGCTGGCTGTCTGAATACCTACAAAAATAAAGGTCATTAAAAATGTGACATATTATTGCTTCTAGCAGCTTTAAGCCTTTCTTCCAACAGCCCAGATCTATTCCTGTAACCCTCTCAACACACAACGGCTTAAAGATTTATGAATATCTAATGAAGAACACTAAGTCAACGCAGTGAGTATCTACTGACTGCCTGTCACCAGATTATTAATTAGGCAGAACCAGCTAGATGATAATGTCAAGTGTCATTATATTGTAGCTGTACTTGACTGTGTGATTGCTCAGACATTAACCCATTAGGCCTGACTTCGAAATTAAAAAAATGGTGCAGGTGTTGTGCGCTGAAAACAGCAGATGTACAAGCTCACAATGCATCACACGGTGTGTGTGCTGTTTTGACAATACTGCTAGTAACTAAAGTTTTCAAATCAAAAGTTTGGATCTGAGATGTAGTGGAGTAGAAAGTATTGGAAATTGGAAATAGGGCGGCTACTCCAGAGGTGGGGGCGAGGCGAGGCGGGCTGCATGACAGTCATCAGCCCGGTGATGAGAACCCCCCCTGGCAGGTTCATGGCACGGCCTTTCATTCCTCCGTGACATTCTAACGACATCCTGTATGGGCTGTATTTCATATTTCCCTTGTTTAACCCTTTTTGACCTGAGATCAGATTCTAGATTCTGTTTGAAAATGACAGCTTTCTGAAAAAGCTATGTTTCTATGTCAGTCGTTCTTAGATTTTTTCAAAAATAGCAGACCTACAAGCTCTTAGCGTGCCACTCGGTGGCGCGCTACAAGCTTGTAGGTCTGCTGGCATATCATGACTATGAGCTTGTAGATCTGCTATTTTTCAATAGCTAAAGCATAACATAGTGCTAACACCAAAATGGGTTCCCGCCCAGAATGGTCTAAGAAAGAAAGAGCCTCTCTGTGGTTTTGTTAAAGGTTATGGACAGAGTAACGCGTTGGCCCGTCACACGCACGCCGCATGTGTATAGTATTCATATAGCAGAAAGGACAGAGTAACGCGTTGGCCCGTCACACGCACGCCGCATGCGTATAGTATTCATATAGCAGAAAGGACACGGAAAGAGGAAGGAAGGAAAATGTATCTGTGAAGTTTAATAAGAACGAACGAACGCCGGTGTTATACGGCTGGAAACCTTAAGACTGTTTCACTATAACTTCAACTTGTCTTGTATATGCCACAAAAGAGAATAATAAAACAACTTCTGGCATTAAACACCATACCAGAATTGTACCTCTCAGTTCCGGTCCACAGTATAGTTCTGGAGTGGTTCCAACAGATCGTGCGGACCTGTCTTTCCCTAGTGGTTCTGATCGAGGTTTAGCTACTGGGACGTAAGTCGGGGTTGAGTTGCGATCCTTCGGGACCCTTGTGCCTGAACGGTCAGTTTCAGGGAGCCAACCCTCTCTCTCACCCTCTCTCTCTCTCTCCCTCTCTCCCTCTCTCCCTCTCTCCCTCTCCTCCTCTTGCTCTGTTCTCTCTCTCTCTCTCTCCAGGTGGTGATGAGCCAAAGGCTGTCCGGCAGCCTACGGAGGAAAGTTAGCGAGACAGAGACTCAGCTGTTGGCCCTGCATGAAGCTAAACTGGCAGCCATCTCAGGTGACCCCGAACACCCCCATCCCTCCTCCACTACACACACTGACACTACACACACACACACACACACACACACATTTCTCTCCTCCTTTTTATTTGTTTACCTCATTTGTACCTCCATCTCTTCCCATTAGCTCGACTTAATTAAGCGCATCAGTGATCGGAGCGCTCCCATTAAAGGGCCCCAGACGGAGGTCTCCGTCCGATTCATTAATTACGTGCGATGCCCTAAACGGAGATTGATTAATAGGACAGCGATTATTGATATCAAAACCGATCGCATCGCTCCACAGGCTGGGAGCGTCTGTTGCGCAACATTCGATGTTGCGTAACTGTGGGACATCATCGAAAATGTCCCCCCCCCCCCCCCCCCCCCCCCCATTTTAGCTGACGAGATTGAAAATCTTAAAACATTAATAACTCTTGATCTAAATCATCCGTCCAGTTCTAAGCAAAGTGTGTGTTAGACGGCCCACCGCGGTCCCGTCGCTAGTCGCGGTAGAATTAATCATACCTCCCGTTGTTGTCGATCGCCTCGGGGGTGTTTTGGCTACATCAGCCACATCCGGGATAGCATACGGTCCGTCGCTAAATGTGCTCCGCTGCTATAAATCACTGGGCGCTATGATTTAATGGATTACATAACCCCAGGCCTTCAAGGTGTTAACCCATTTTGGGCGGGAACCCCTTTTGGTGTTTTAAACATTATGTTATAATTTAGCTATTGAAAAATAGCAGATCTACAAGCTCATAGCACGCCACTGGGTGGCGCGCTACGAGCTTGTAGGCCCTGCAATTTTAGAAAAATCGTGAAAATGTGGCGTTTCTAACTCAAATCTTTGCTTCTGAGAGGTTCCTGGAATATCATATTTTCAGATGGGGGTCGGCGGCCAAATACATATCATTTTTGGGGGTCCTTGACATGAAATATTGAGCACCACTGATATAGAAACATGAGGTATTTCAGAAAACTGTCAAGATTCCAAAGACATTTTTAATGGATGTGTTAATTGTGGCGATGAGGAAGAAGCTATTCTAACGTCCTTGCCGCCCTCCGTTGTACCGTGTGTGTATATATATACAGGTAACGACTTCGGCAGCGCCAAGGAGCTGAGGGCAGAGGTCAAGGCGGTGTGCGCAGAGCGGGACCGTCTGGAGGGCCTGGCCAGGAGGCTCCACGCGCTGAGCTCCGGGAACGGCCAGGAGCTGTCCAGGAGGAAGGAGCAGCACCGGCTCCTCAAGCAGGAGCTGGGGCAGAGAGGAGCGCAGCACGGTGAGTCAAACTGTGTGTGTGTGTGTGTGTGTGTGTGTGTGTGTGTGTGTGTGTGTGTGTGTGTGTGTGTGTGTGTGTGTGTGTGTGTGTGTGTGTGTGTGTGTGTGTGTGTGTGTGTGTGTGTGTGTGTGTGTGTGTGTGTGTGTGTGTGCTTTAGCTATTGAAAAATAGCAGATCTACAAGCTCGTAGCGCGCCAAAAATCGAAGAACGACTGACATGAAGACATTTTTAGAATCTGATCTCCGGTCAGAATGGAAAACTGTCAGGATGTAGAAGACATTTTTAGAATCTGATCTCAGGTCAGAATGGGTTTAACGTCCTGTCTCACTGCAGCCCACGTAGGCTACACTACACGCTGTCACAAACATTACGCTGTGTAGCTTGGCTATATTCCTGTGTGTGTGTGTGTGTATGTAGCCTGGCTATTCCTGTGTGTGTGTGTGTGTGTGTGTGTGTGTGTGTATGTAGCCTGGCTATTCCTGTGTGTGTGTGTGTGTGTGTGTGTGTGTGTGTATGTAGCCTGGCTATTCCTGTGTGTGTGGCATGCAGAGAGAGAGAGAGAGGGGCGTCCTGTGACAGTCTGTGTAGCCTGGCTATTCCTGTATGTGTGGCATGCAGAGAGAGAGAGAGAGAGAGAGGGGCGTCCTCTGACGGTCTGTGTAGCCTGGCTATTCCTGTGTGTGTGGCATGCAGAGAGAGAGAGAGGGGCGTCCTGTGACAGTCTGTGTAGCCTGGCTATTCCTGTGTGTGTGTGTGTGTGTGTGTGTGTGTGTGTGTAGCCTGGCTATTCCTGTGTGTGTGGCATGCACAGAGAGAGAGAGAGAGAGAGAGGGGCGTCCTCTGTGTCGGTCTCACGCTTGTATCACGGCATCATGCATGTGCGTGAGATGTAAAAAAAATAATAAAATAGAAACAAATTAATATCGGGTCTGGATCGCATCTCGGTGAACTCTTGCAGTGTGTGATGCCTAGTCTGCGACCAATCGTTTAGTGTGAAAGCTACAACGATATAATGACAGACGATTTAATAAAAAAACTGCTGCAGTGTGAAATACATAACGATCTGATGACTCGCCGACAACTTTAAAGCGCCTACAGGTGGTATACGCAGGGCAAGTTGAGTGATATCTAACGAGCAAACTGCAAAGAATCACCTGCAAGGACAGAAAGTAACATACACTCATAACTCATATAATGTCTACAGTGGATTTTCATTAAACAAACACTTTGAGGATAGAAAGAGAATAATTCAAGCTTTTCGTACAGCTGCAATGTTGGTGAGTTTGACGTTGTGTAATGCAATCAGAGAGGACTTTTCTGTTTACTTACATCTCAGAGGCAAATGTCGTGCTTTTGCTCCACTACATTTATTTGAAAACTTTAGTTGCTAGCAGTAACTTAACTTTGTAGACCCTCAAGTTATGATTATGATTTTAAAAAAATGTGTTTTTGTTTTGTTGGCAGACAAAGTGACTGACAAATAAACCCTCTTCTATCTTGAATCGTTTTGCCAACATTCTTGTGAGAGCAACAAAGGGTAGTGTAGTTGTCTGTTGGTTTGTATCATTTATGTTGTTCTGTAAAAGTGGTGGTATTAGGGGCTTGTTTGTTTGTGTGTGTGCCGCGACGGAGCGGGCGGTAGAGTTTCTGCTATCTGCTCGCTGGTTGTGGTGGGGGGCGGTCTGGGCCAAATTCACGCGAAAATGACCAGGCCGAATTTTTGTCCCAGGCCAGCCCTGCCTCTCTCTGTACCCACTCTGAACACAATTGTAACAAAATGCGGCGGGGGGGGGGGGGGGATTTAGCTTAAAACCCTTCTTGAGGTGGTTCGGCGTTGAGAGGTGAATGAATTTTGACAAGACGGCACCAGCTGCACTGCTGCTAAACCCAGCCCGTCAGTCACAGAGGCATTTCTAACAAAGGTCATTCCACTCCGAGCCTTGAAGACAGGGGAGGAGGAGAGGTGGCAGGTGGGCGGTGAAGTGATGAGTCCTGGGTTAACTTGGACTACGACGAGACGTTGGCCTGGCGTCACGTCCCCAGGGCACAGTTAGCAATGATCTAATATCCTCTTCTGTGAGACCAGATTCCACAGATGTCTTCTAAATCCTGACAGTCTTCTGAAAAACCTACGTTTCTGTGTCAGTGGTTCTCAAACCTTTGGGACCCACAGAAGTATCTGTATTTGGCCACAGAAAATATGTTGTTAAAAAACGTTCACTGCACAAAATAATCAAAACATTTCAAAAATAGCAGATACACTGTACAAGCTTGTGTGTCGCGCTATGAGCTTGTAGAAAATAAAAAAATGTACATGTACATTAATTTACAAAAATGTACATGTACATTAATGTACAAAATTTACATGTACATTAATGTACAAAAATGTACATTAATGTACAAAATGTACATTACACAAATGTATGTAAATGTACAAAATGTACATGTACACTTTGTACATTTTGTCACAGATGCGTCCTCGGGTCTACACTGGGTTAAGACTGGGATATAGGATTGCATCATCATCATCCTCATCCCATTGTCTTCTGTTGAAGGCATGTTCTAATCCATAGTGTCACTAGGGGGCACCATTTCATCATGTATACATCTTGGTTCAGGCCAGGATTGCATCCTTATCCCATTCTGACCTGAGATCAGATTCTAAAACGTCTTCTACATCCTGACAGTTTTCTGAAAAAGCCATGTTTCTATGTCAGTCGTTCTTCGATTAAAAAAAAAATAGCAGACCTACAAGCTCGTAGCGCGCCACTCGGTGGCGCGCTACGAGCTTGTAGATCTGCTATTTTTCAATAGCTAAAGCATAACATGATGCTGACACCAAAATGGGTTCCCGTTCAGAATGGGTTATGGGGGATATGGGGGTATTTATCTCATCAGCAGCGATCAGGATCAAACACTCCAGTTCACGTCAACGTATCCTCAGACAGACGCATGCTATGCTTCAGGAGGAGGAGGGATAATATTATGCAGTAGGCCTACAGTACCCAGGGAAACGGGAGGCCAATGATGGGCAGTGTTGGCAAGTAACTTAAGTAATATACTACTTTCAGTAATATTATTACTTTTTTCCAGTAATATGTAACTTAACTAGTTACTTTCACATTTTGAGTAATAATATTACATTTACTTTTTTTCAAAAGTAATATTATTACTATTTTCACGAGCCTTGGTGGAACTGTGGGTTTGAGTGTTTATTTATAATGGTAGACTGGATAGGGGTCAAGTTGCTTTGCAGACTGCTGATCCGCTCTAGATCTAGACTCTAGAGCGGATACGGAAACGATGCACACCCGTCGGTACGTACTGTATGTGTGAAGTATCGGATGCAGAAGGGCGGGCCTTAAACCGTCTGGAAGACGGAACAACAACCTAAACTAGTGTGTGTAACTCGTTAGACTGCACTGTTAGAGAGAAGAGACGTAAATAAACTAACAATGGAGGAGGTGGAGGAGACAAAAACACCGGCACAACAAAGCGTTATAACATTCAATACTTGGAAGTATTCGCATTATTTTGAGTATGTCCGTGATCAAGACGAGATGAACATTATTGTCCGCTGCAAGTTGTGCATACGGAAGAAGCTATATTCCATGTCGAAATCTACTTCTAATCTATGTGTACAAATGGATCCATCATCATGAGTTAAATAAACACTGCAGAATAGGGGAGACTGCTAATGTTGAAAATGCAAAGTAAGACTTTTGGGGACAAAATATGCAATTACTGGGGGCGAGAGAAAAAAGTAATAAGTAAAGTAATAAGTAACTAGTTACTTTTCTCAGGGAGTAATAAGTAGTGTAACTTTATTACTTTTTTTAAAAGTAATAAGTAATAAGTAGTATATTAGTGTTAAAGTAATATTTTGCCAACACTGATGATGGGAGAGGAGAGAATTCATATATTGAGACGTGGACGTTGATGTGGATAAACAAAGGGATTGGGATCAGGTGTGTGTGTGTGTGTGTAAACTGTAAAGTAAACCACATCAATGTGTGGGAAGAGAATATGGTGAGTTAACCCATTTTGGGCGGGAAACCCTTTTGGTGTTTTAATTAAAGCAAATTATGTTATGCTTTAATTGGCTACGAGCTTGTAGATCTGCTATTTTTTGAAAAATCGTGAAAATGTGGCTCGCGAATCTTTGAATATATATTATTGCAGAGCCAAAGTTTTTAACTCAAATCTTTGCTTCTGGGGGGGGGGGGGTGTCCCTGTGTCCCTGGAACAACATATTTTCAGATGGGGTCGGCGGCCAATATTACACATATTTCTTGGGGGGTCTTTGACATGAACATGTTTGAGAACGACTGACTGGTTTTTCCAAGAAAACTGTCATGATTTAGAAGACATTTTGTAGAATGGTCCTCGGGTCTAAATGGGTTAATGACTGGGTATAGTGCCTTGCTCAAAGTGGGCGGCCATAATGTGGCAGGCAGAGTTCCACTGAGCCTGGATGACACCGAGCGCAGGGGTTTCATTAACTCATTCTGACCTGAGATCAGATTCTAATAATGTCTATTACATCCTGACCGTTTCATTATTAACCCAATGCTAACACCAAAAGGAGTTCCCACCCAAAATGGGTTAAGCATTATGTTGTACTTTAGCTATTGAAAAATAGCAGATCTACAAGCCTACATAGACCTACGAGCTTGTAGGTCTGCTATTTATTTTTAAATCGTGAAATTGTGGCCCAAATGTTTGAAATTGAATATATTCTTTCAGAGTTTTTAACTAAAATCTTTGCTTCTGGGAGGGGGGTCCCTGGAACAACATATTTTCAGATGGGGGTCGGCGGTCAATTACATATATTTCTGGGGGTCCTTGACATGAAATATTGAGAACCACTGATATAGAAACATGAGGTTTTTCAGAAAATGATTTAGAAAAGAGAAATGTCGACGTCAGGTCTAAATGGGTTAAGCTGTCATCCCATTGGGTAATAAGGGGCTGGCACACTAGCTCGAAATTGATAGCCCACGAACAGAACATTAGCATTTGTTTATAGCTGGAGGGGCAGGGGATATATATATTTTTTTCTTTCTTTTTTGCCAGCTTCAAAGTCACCTTTCGGGGGTTTTGAGGCACATCTTGCATATGCTTATCCGCCTGACATTAGTGTCATTACTAGTGTCATTCATCACATGAAGCTTCTTTTCTGAAAATACCTTATTGTCATGTCAGTGTTGCATCTTCAAAGGAAGCTAAAGAAGAGTGCGTTTACAAGCAGTGCATTGTTCGAAAATCTTTAAAAAAAACAAAAATATAAATCGCCTATTTTCGGAATAATGTTATACGTTATAGGGCATTAGGCAACTAGTCAACTAGTAAATCCACTAGTTGACCTTGTTGGTACTAGTTGATAAAATTATTATTATTATTATTTTTATTTATTATTCCCCGATTTTGTTAACCTGACTCTGCCAGATGAGGGCGGTATTGAGTAACCATGTTCCCCAATACAGCATCCATCTGAGATCTCTCAGGGAGTTGAGCTAACACAGAGCCGCGCTCCGGTTCGAACCAATCAGCGTGAGCTAAGGGCGGGATATGTGCGAAACCGGATGTGACGCTATATCCCATTCTGACCTGAGATCAGATTAAAAAAAGGTCTATTGCATCCTGACAGTTTCATTATTAACCCATTCTGACCTGAGATCAGATTAAAAAAATGTCAGCCGTTCTTCGATTTTTCAAAAATAGCAGACCTACAAGCTCGTAGCGCGCCACTCGGTGGCGCGCTATGAGCTTGTAGATCTGCAATTTTTCAATAGCTAAAGCGTAATATGATGCTAACACCAAAATGGGTGCCCGTTCAGAATGGGATATAGAAGCAGCTGTTGTGTTGTAGTTTTTTTCGGGCCGCTGCTCGGCTACGCTGATCTGCGGTCGGTCTCGCGAAAAATCGCCGATCTACAAGCTCACAACGCGACGCTGCAGCGCGTTGTGAGCTTGTAGATCGGCGATTCTGGCGCGCGACACCTTCGGACGTACGACGGACGAGAAATATGTCTATGGCTTTCCTCCTACGTCACGTAGACACGTCAATATGATTGGTTGTGTTTGCACGCCCACACGGACGGTGATAGACAGACGGTCCCATCCAATCATCTACCAAGTATCTTGGAAAAAAAGGAACAGCCCCGTCATCGAATTGCCTCCCGAGATCCCAGATCCCAATAAGCTGTGAAACAATTGTGTGTAGCAAGCTTCTTGGATCTGGCAGCGTCCGGTTACGATTTTGTAGGCCTACAAGATCAGGTAGATATATAGTTATAGTCACCAATGTACACAATGTAGTCACCCCCCCCCCCCCCTCTCCGACTAGTTAAACAACTAGTCGACTAGTAAACTAGTCAACTAGTAAAAATGACTAGAAGTGAATGCCCTAATACGTTATTGCAAATAGGACTTAAGTGGTTTAACCTGACTGAACATTGACGCCCTGCGTGGTGAGGGAGCGTTTTGCTCTTGGAACCATTATGCTGTAAATTGCCGTTGGCATCATCGAGTGCTGATGATTCCACAGTCCTCACCCATAATGGGGGGTTTAATTCCCCGTTGAGAGAGAGTATAATTTTATCCCCCAGAGAGAGAGAGATCTCAAGTGAGACTAAATTCACCAATAAATAATGGAACGGCTGAAGAACAAGAGTTGTAAATGACCCCCCCCCCCAGGGGTCAGTGCGGTTTAATGTGGTCCGAATATGAATCGGGTCCCTTTTAGTGGCTCTCTGTTGATTCATCAAATGATTTATCTCCTCTGTGCTTTGGCATCGAGAGCTCAACCCCCACGGCTGTGATCTGTGGCGAGGCCATCATACGACTATATCTCAGAGCCTCGTACTGTACGTTCACTGTAGTCGTCTCAATCCTTTTTCATAGTTTCATTTCGTTTTTTCTTTCATAGAGAACATCCTGTTGAGCCGAGCTTGCATCACAACCCCTCCTTTCCTCGCATATTGCTGTCACCCCCAGTGTCACCTCTGGCGCTGTGACGGGAATTGGATTTATCCCATTTTGGGCCGGGAACCCCTTTTTGGTGTTTTAAGTGTTACGTTAAACTTTAAGCTATTGAAAAATAGCAGATCTACAAGCTCATAGCGCGCCACCAAGTGGCGCGCTATGAACTTGTAGGTCTGCTATTTTTGAAAAATCGTTAAAATGTGCCTCAGATCTTTCAGAAAATTGTCATGATTTAGAAAACTTTTTTTTATTTTTATTTCGACGTCAGGCCTGAATGGGTTATTTGTGGGACTGCAGCGGGATTTGTGAGAATGTCCGACCGCCAGGCCACAATTCCCGCCATGCGCACTCACACACACGCACACGCACACGCCAGTCCTGCAGTGTTGGGTGCGAGCACAAAGTGGACGTGACAAAACGCTATCGTTGTCATCCCACTCCATGTAATTAAATAACCACGACAGCAACGCAGCGGACGCGAATGACTTATTCATGACTCTTTCCTCTTTTCAGGGTGCTTTTGTTGAGCGCTCGACGGAATGTGTGACAGCTCTCTCTTCCTAAAGGGATGTGTGACAGCTCTCTCTTCCTAAAGGGAATGTGTGACAGCTCTCTCTTCCTAAAGGGATGTGTGACAGCTCTCTCTTCCTAAAGGGATGTGTGACAGCTCTCTCTTCCTAAAGGGATGTGTGACAGCTCTCTCTTCCTAAAGGGATGTGTGACAGCTCTCTCTTCCTAAAGGGATGTGTGACAGCTCTCTCTTCCTAAAGGGATGTGTGACAGCTCTCTCTTCCTAAAGGGATGTGTGACAGCTCTCTCTTCCTAAAGGGATGTGTGACAGCTCTCTCTTCCTAAAGGGATGTGTGACAGCTCTCTCTTCCTAAAGGGATGTGTGACAGCTCTCTCTTCCTAAAGGGATGTGTGACAGCTCTCTCTTCCTAAAGAGCGTCTGGTGTGATTAAGAGCAGTGTATAGTGGTGGTTAACTGGGCCTGGGAGGGAGGGAGCGCATGCATTTCCTGGTTTTTGTCTCTATAATGTTGTGTCAGCTTTCACTTTGCTGTCTCTCCAGCAGAGAATAGCGTTCCATTGTGGAGTTGTCAGAGAGGTAGTCTAACCTCCAATACCCCCTAAAGACTACCAAAGCAAATAAATAAATAAAAGGAGTGTTGACTGAGCTCGGAGCTCCCACTGCACCCCTCTGGAGATGGTAGTAATTTACATTCAAATCTGTGTCAACTAAACTAGTTATGTCACAGTCTCGCTGGCATCGCTAAAACATAAAGACATACCACCACCACAACAAAGAAAAGAAAAGCCCACTCTTAAGTGGAACAAGGAATGTGAGAAGGTCTTTGGGTATAGAGGGCTTTTGAGGACCATGCATTTTCACTTCTCTTCATCCTGTCTCTTTAGTGTCTACGCAGATTCAATCAGCAGTGGAAAAACGTCCACAGTCGAGTAACCCTCGAGGCCTCGTCTTTTTGAGTGGTGCAACCACTCCAAGGAACAGCTTTGTCCGTGTGACTATGAGCATCATATAATGAGTACCAGTAGGGGCGCTGTTTGCCAGAAACAAACACTGTTGCCTGCTAATGAGAGAGAGGAGGGGGGGGGAGAGAGAGAGGGGAGTTGCACCACTCGGTTCACACGGGTGTGATTTTTTTTTTTAACCCATTTTGGGCGGGAACCCCTTTTGGTGTTAGCATTATGTTATGCTTTAGCAGATCTACAAGCTCATAGTGCACCACCGAGTGGCGTGCTATGAGCTTGTAGGTCTGCTATTTCTTTTTTTATCGAAGAACGACTGACATAGAAACATAGCTTTTTCAGAAAACTGTCAGGATGTAGAAGACATTTTTTAGAATCTGACCTCAGGTCAAAACGGGTTAACAAACTGGTTGCTGAGTTTCATATCAGACATGATAACAACCACAACAACAAACAAACAGCGAACAGTGTCATTTCAAGCCAGAGAATCTCACAGCCAACGTGAAATGGATATCCACCCCCCGTAACCCGTAGTAGACTATAACTTTGGAACACAAAAGCGCTGTATTTGTGAAAATGGAATGGATTATTAGTGCATGGCGTACAGTATACTGTATTATTGTGCTGTGCTAGCTGCAGTCTGCTATGCTGTGTGCTTTCCTCCCAGAGCCGTGACGGATCCTGGGTTTTTTTTTTTTTACCTCAAATCTTTGCTTCTGGGGAGGTCACTGGAACAACATATTTTCAGATGGGTGGGTGGGGGGGGTCAGTGGTGGCCAATTACATATCATTTTGGTTGACATGAACCACTGACTTATAGAAACATAGGGTTTTTCAGAAAACTGTCAGTATTTAGAAGACATTTAGTAGAATGTGTTCCCAGGTCAGAATGGGTTAAGAGCAGATGTATTGTGTACCATGAACACAGTAATATGGTGAATATAATGGTGAATGTTTGTGCATTAATGCTGACACTGTGTTTGTGTTACCTGCAGCAAAGCGGCGCTGTAATGTCGGAACGAAAAACAGCGCAGGGCTGCTGTGCTGCTGCTGCTGCTGGCTGAGAGACATTAATCACAGTCGCTGGCAGTGCCTTCAACTCAATTACCCAGACACAAGCATTCCTCTTCGGCCTTATTATGCCTAGTACACCCCGTTCATAACGGGATGCGTGCGTCACGTGTGTGCGTCGGTGGGTTGGTTGGTTGCTGCGCTTGCATACATATAACGGGAGCCTCCTCTAATTAGTTTGACGACGCGGAGGAGGAGGAGGCCTAGTATAGTCGCAGGGGCCACTTTCGTTTGTTACGAAGGCAGGGAAGGAAATTATTTATGCTGCATTATTCACTTTCAATTAGAAGGAGGTGCAAATAAATACCCATAGTTGCAGCTTGCCGTGCAGGTTTAACACATTCTGGGCGGGAACCCCTTTTTGGTGTTTTTAAGCATTATGTGTTATGCTTTAGCTGTTGGAAAATAGCAGATCTACAAGCTCATAGTTTGTAGATCTGCTATTTTTGAGAAATCGTGAAAATGCGGTGCCAATCTTTGAATATATATATATATATATTCTTTCACAGTGAACAGACAGCAATTAGAGAGGTTGTTACAGTAAGTGAGTCGTCTGTCTGGTCCACATACACAACATAATACCATAATATACAGTACGACACATGTGTGATATCTATTCCACCGGCCCTGTTATTCTGAGCCCATTTGTCCATTTTCAACGGACATGACAAGCAGTTATGATCTCTCTCTCTCTCTCTCTCTCTCTCTCTCTCTCTCTCTCTCTCTCTCTCTCTCTCTCTCTGTGTTAGTGTGAGACACACAAATAGCCTACACACTGTGGGATAAATCAGTTTTTTCTCTCCAATGAATTAAACGTTATTTTAACCCATTCTGAGATCAGATTCATACGAGGTTTCCACTGGACACCCACTGGTCTGATTAACCCATTCTGACTTGAGATCAGATTCTAGAAATGTCAGTCGCTCTTCGATTTCTCAAAAATAGCAGACCTACAAGCTCGTAGCACGCCACTCGGTGGCGCGCTATGAGCTTGTAGATCTGCTATTTTTCAATAGCTAAAGCATAACATGATGCTAACACCAAAATGGGTTCCCGTTCAGAATGGGTTAAACGTTATTTTAACCAAATCTTTAGGTTTAAGTATATTAGTTGGTGGTGGTGGTGGTCTCTCTAATCTTCCATTGTGTCATTTTATTGTTACAACAAAAGACTTGTTTGTGCCAACGGCTGTGGACATTTTAAATAAGCCGAAGTCCTGACGTCATAGATTCCCCTGGTTCACGGAAGTATAATTTCTCTATGCCAAAGACAATTTACCATTTTACGTCAAAATGTTAATGGACAATAAAGTTTTCTTTATCCTTTATCTTTAAGAGGGAGGCCTGTGACAGTTACAGAATCCAGTATAACAATCCTCACATGTTATGTGTAACATAACACTGCTATCTCAAATCCATATTGCTATTCTGCCCCCACCCCCCAACTGTGGCCAACCCCCCACTGTGCCCACCCCCCCACTGTGCCCCCCCCCCCCCCCAACATGTCTCATCCTGGAGTCATGGCTGTCTAATAACCACCACCGGAGACAATAATACAAATTAGACTTCAAAAGCCCAGTGTGATTCTCATTTCAGGCTGGAGACCCAATTAGGTTTCTCTCTGTCTCTGCGTGCGTCCCCACTGAAAAATGCACAGAATATAAGTGGTCGGTTGAATTGTACATGGTTTGAAATGTGACAGTCGTGTGTGTGTGTGCGTGGGTGCATGCATGTACGTGCATGTATGTGTGTGAGCGTGTGCCACACAGAATTTCACAATGTGATCTACTATGCTATATAGACCATATTATTTCCGCTGTGTGGTGTGTGTGTTTTTTTTCCTCTGTGTCTGTCTGCAAGTATTAAGTGTCCATATGAATGCATGCATGCGTGCGTGCGAGACCGTGGTGTGCAATCTACAGTAAGATATGGAGTGAGTTTTGTTTTAACCCATTTAGGCCTGACGTCGAAAAAATAAATAAAAGTCTTCTAAATCCTGACAGTTTTATTTAAAACCCATGTTTCTATGTCAGTTGTTCTCAAACATATTCATGTCAAGGAACCCCAAATATATATGACATTGGCCACTGACCCCCATCTGAAAATATGTAGTTCCAGGGACCCTCTCTCAGTATCAAAAATTTGAGTTAAAAACCCGCTCTGAAAGAACATATATTCAAAGATTTCAGGCACATTTTCACAATTAAAAAAAAAAAAATAGCAGACCTACAAGCTCGTAGATGAGCTTGTAGATCTGCTATTTTTCTAAATTGTAACATGTTTAAAACACCAAAAGGGGTTCCCACCAAAAATGGGTTAAGTGCATCATATTGTGTTCAGAGGGTGGGCCGCTGCAGGGGGTACTCTGTTCTCATGTTTCATACATGAGCTCATTAACAACGCTCACATTCCCCTCCTCTCCTGCGAGAAGGCGCTCCAGAGGAACCCACACCCCTGTGTGTGTGTGCGCGTGACTGCGTATGCGTGCATGCGTGTGTCTGCTTCCTCAGGCACAGTGTGCTGGCTGGCAGCAGATGGGGGGGGGGGGGCAGTAGGCAGAAACACCAGCTACGCGTCCAATCTCGTGCCCCTCAACGAAAAACCTGGCATGGCATTAAGGGCCTTATATTATAGTGTGCCCATCGTGGTGGCGCTTCCTTCCAGCCCCACGGGCCCGTTCTCTCAATTAGGAGCTTCAGAGACCCATCCTGCCCTCCCATTTATGCAGTGTTCATGCACAGCAAAATATGTTTTTTAATTTTCCTTTTTCTTTTTTTTCTTTTTTTTTACCCTGAATAACCGAACATCTTCTGTTTTTCGCACCTTCCTTTTTTTTTTTTTGCGCTACCACCATAACGTCTAGCTTTCCTAATGGCGTCCACATTGCACTCATCAATAATGACTTGGTTGGGTTTTAATGGCGTTGGAGCTGTGATTTGTTGCTAGGATACCCCCGCCGTGGGCAATACAAGTGGCAAATGAAGTGCAAGTAACAGGCGTCTCTCTCTGATTCTCTCTCTCTTTGTGCAGAGAGCAGGCTGAAGGAGAACGCCACAAAGTACATTGAACTACTGGAGGACAGATTGCACAGGTAAGAGAGCTGTTCTCTCTCCCTCCCTACCTCCCTCTGTCATTCAGAGAGCTGTTCTCTCTCCCTCCCTCCCTCTGTCATTCAGAGAGCTGTTCTCTCTCTCTCCCTCCCTCTGTCATTCAGAGAGCTGTTCTCTCTCCCTCCCTCCCTCTGTCATTCAGAGAGCTGTTCTCTCTCCCTCCCTCCCTACCTCCCTCTGTCATTCAGAGAGCTGTTCTCTCTCCCTCCCTACCTCCCTCTGTCATTCAGAGAGCTGTTCTCTCTCCCTCCCTCCCTCTGTCATTCAGAGAGCTGTTCTCTCTCTCTCCCTCCCTCTGTCATTCAGAGAGCTGTTCTCTCTCCCTCCCTCCCTCCCTCTGTCATTCAGAGATCTGTTCTCTCTCTCTCCCTCTCTCTTTCATTCAGAGAGCTGTTCTCTCTCTCTCTCCCTCCCTCTGTCATTCAGAGAGCTGTTCTCTCTCTCTCTCCCTCTCTCTTTCATTCAGAGAGCTGTTCTCTCTCTCTCCCTCTCTCTGTCATTCAGAGAGCTGTTCTCTCTCCCTCCCTCTGTCATTCAGAGAGCTGTTCTCTCTCCCTCCCTCCCTCTTTAAGAGAGCTGTTCTCTCTCCCTCCCTCTTTCATTCAGAGAGCTGTTCTCTCTCCCTCCCTCCCTCTTTAAGAGAGCTGTTCTCTCTCCCTCTCTCTGTCATTCAGAGAGCTGTTCTCTCTCCCTCTCTCTGTCATTCAGAGAGCTGTTCTCTCTCCCTCCCTCTGTCATTCAGAGAGCTGTTCTCTCTCTCTCCCTCCCTCTTTAAGAGAGCTGTTCTCTCTCCCTCCCTCTTTCATTCAGAGAGCTGTTCTCTCTCCCTCCCTCTGTCATTCAGAGAGCTGTTCTCTCTCCCTCCCTCTGTCATTCAGAGAGCTGTTCTCTCTCCCTCCCTCTGTCATTCAGAGAGCTGTTCTCTCTCCCTCCCTCTGTCATTCAGAGAGCTGTTCTCTCTCCCTCTCTCTGTCATTCAGAGAGCTGTTCTCTCTCCCTCCCTCTGTCATTCAGAGAGCTGTTCTCTCTCCCTCCCTCTGTCATTCAGAGAGCTGTTCTCTCTCCCTCCCTCTGTCATTCAGAGAGCTGTTCTCTCTCCCTCCCTCTTTCATTCAGAGTGCTGTTCTCTCTCCCTCCCTCCCTCTTTCATTCCATGTCACGGTGCTCCTTCTCTTTTCCACCTCCGTGGTAAAGTTGCCATGAAGCACGTTATTTTCCTGTCGAACAACCATAATATGCAACCCCCGACACACACACACGTCAGGTGTTTTCCTGTTTTATATCTCTGAGCTCTTTTCACTCCAGTGAAGGAAAATGAACACAAGGTGGAAAACACAAAAAGACAATGTTCTTGTCAGTCTTGCCTCCATTTCGCCCCCCCTAGCCGGCCCTAGTCTTTATACCAGCACCTTAGAGGCCCCATGTTGATCACAGCCTCCCAGTACTCACCTCCAGGGTTAGATTTGTAAAATAAAGAAAGAAAAACATGTAAAGTGTAAACCACTTAAAGGGACTATAGTAAATTAGTTTTTGTTAAATGTTAACAGATATACAGTTACAAAACAACCAGAGGGTTATATAAAAGAACGGAGGCATGGATAACCTGCCCAACTCCCCAGCCAATCAAACCCTACACACCTCCATTTCCTGGCCAACTCCCCAGCCAATCAAACCCTACACACCTCCATTTCCTGGCCAACTCCCCAGCCAATCAAACCCTACACACCTCCATTTCCTGGCCAACTCCCCAGCCAATCAAACCCTACACACACCTCCATTTGTCCCTCGTTGTCTCAATTATTCTCAGCCCTGTCACTTCCTCTTCCTCCTCACTTCATGTCTACCTCTCAATTTCAAGTTTTACCATTTTACCCCCCCCCCCCCCCCCCCCTCCCTCCCTCTGCCTTATCCCGCCCGTTATTTAGCAAATTAGACCATGAAGCGATATCCTTTTCTCTGCCTCGTCTCACACATCCCCCCTCCCTCTGTCTGGTACTGGGGTGGGGTGGTGGGGTGGCTATACCTAAACCATCAGCGAGTGGTGTGTGTGGTTCAGGGTGATGGCTTGGCCCCCCGGGGTGGGCGGAAACAGGGACGTTGCTGAATCCTGAGAGCTTGAGGGAGTTTGTAGTGGAAGTCCACTGTCAGCGTGCTAGTAGCTCACGCCTCCTCACGGAGATCAGGGCGGCTTAGCTTGTCTGTCTCCTCTCTCCGCTGCTGCAGACCGACACAAGCCAGCAGTTCTGACACTATACTGCTGTCTGTGAGGTCTTTTAGTTCTGACACTATACTGCTGTCTGCGAGGCAGTTCTGACACTATAGTGCTGTCTGTGAGGTCTTTTAGTTCTGACACTATACTGCTGTCTGCGAGGCAGTTCTGACACTATACTGCTGTCTGCGAGGTCTTTTAGTTCTGACACTATACTGCTGTCTGCGAGGCAGTTCTGACACTATACTGCTGTCTGCGAGGCAGTTCTGACACCATACTGCTGTCTGCGAGGTCTTTTAGTTCTGACACTATACTGCTGTCTGCGAGGCAGTTCTGACACTATACTGCTGTCTGTGAGGTATTTTAGTTCTGACACTATACTGCTGTCTGCGAGGTCTTTTAGTTCTGACACTATACTGCTGTCTGCGAGGCAGTTCTGACACTATACTGCTGTCTGCGAGGCAGTTCTGACACCATACTGCTGTCTGCGAGGTCTTTTAGTTCTGACACTATACTGCTGTCTGCGAGGCAGTTCTGACACCATACTGCTGTCTGCGAGGTCTTTTATGTGGTTCATTTCATCCTGAGTGCTGTAGTGTAGTGTAAGAGTCTTGCTGTGCTTTTACCGATGGATGAATGGTGCTGATAAATGGACGAGACAATTACAGTCCCTATTACTGTATACTCTGTACTTTCCTCTCTCCCTTCTATAACTCTCTGTCGGAGTGGGTCTTGCTGCCTCTCTTTTGTCTCCTTCTGTTCTGTGTCTGCAGTGTGTTGTTTTGTCTGAGGGAGAGAGAGAAAGATGGGTCAGGTTTCCTAAGGTTTTCTAAGGGCCGTGGCTGACGTGCTGCTTCCATCCCCATACATACGTGGTTCAGGTTAGAAGGCCTTTTATTCAAGCAGAGAGGAGTACATTAGTGAATGAGTGTAGTGGAGGTTGTGCTGCTGGATACAAAGAGGAAAGGGGAAGAAAAGACTTGTGTCTCTGAGCTTGCGTCAGGTGTTGGTCTTAGCCAGCATCCCTATTCAGGAGGGAGAAACATTTGCCCCAAAAAATGTGCAGAAAAAGAACACACAGTACAGTTTGCAAGTCAGGTGGGTTTTAATAGGAGCATTACATGATGCGCAGCAGAGTGCTTTATATACCGTACACCCAAACCCCCTGAGCTGTTCTGAAATCAGTAATCACTGTAAAGAACGGCGTCCTTGCCGTGGCTTATTGCTTTTATAAAACGGTTACCAGATATTGGCGACATGAAACTCATCGATATATTACGTACCCAATTAAACGCTCATTTGTCTGCACAGAGAAGGAACCCGGAGGGTACACAATATACTGCATGTTGTTGTGTTTAAAATGATTTAGAATGCAATGCATTTGTTGCAAACCTCGCTAATAATGCATCACATTGAGTGAAGCTATTCTCTTCCCCTGTCATGCTAGGAAAAACAAAACAGTAATTACATTCATGGCGGTATGGTGAATGTTGTACTATTGCTGCTGGCACAATAATACCGACACATGTGTGTTTACACTGTAAACAACACATGCATCGCTATTATCGCGCCAACATTTCCTAATGGGACAGATTTTGATGGTATATTAACAGATTTAGCTGGGGAGGACCCCTAGAACCCCCTCAAGGACCCCCATGGGGGGTCCCCGGATGCCACTTAGAGACGCCACACTGCCCTAAAGCCTGTCCTCTTCACTCACTGTGACCACAGTGTTTTTTTAAACCATTTTGGGCGGGAACCCCTTTTTGTTGTTTTAAGCATTGTTACACTTTAGCTATTGAAAAATAGCAGATCTACAAGCTCATAGCTATGAGCTTGTAGGTCTGCTATTTTTGAAAAATCGTGAAAATGTAGCGCAAATCTTTGAATATATATTCGTTCAGAGCGAATGTTTTTAACTCAAATCTTTGCTTCTGTGGGGTCCCTGGAACAACATATTTTCAGATGGGGCTCGGTGGGCAATTACATATATTTTTGGGGGTCCTTGACATGAAGATGTTTGAGAACGACTGACATAGAAACCATGTTTTTTTTCTTTCAGAAAACTGTCGAGACATTAATGTAGAATGGTCCTAATTCCTAAATGGGTTAAGCTTATGAAACGCGGTATCCTTGGAGCAGTATGTCTGGAGGGGAACCAGGACACTCTCATGAAGGACCACCAGACTGAGGGGTCTTGTGTGGTCAAGGAGCAACATGGCTCCAGTCTCAGCGCCCAGCGGGGTAGGGTGACCCTTTCTGTCAGCTGGACATATGGCATGCCCCATCACAGAGTAGTGTAGTAGTGTTTGCCAACCCCCGACCTATCCACAACATCATGGCAGTATACCTGTAATCACAGTACATCTCTAAGGCACTGGTTTCACAACGTGGGGTCTGGGGACCCCCAGGGGCACTTGAGGGAGTTCCAGGGGGGACCCAGCTAAATGATAATGTGGTACCAAATAGACCCTTTTGGGTCTGTAACTCAGAGAGCGTACAAATTGAACCATTTGTACACTCTCAGAGTTAAATTAGCATTGGTTTTACGATATAAATTGGGGGTCCCAGAGATAGAAATGCCATTAAATGGGGGGTCCATAGACTAATGCATATCAAACTGGGGGGGTCCTTGAAATCAAAACATTCTCAAAAAACATTCCCAACATGAACAGATGATTCTCAACATCTGTTCAATAAACATCGAACAGATAAACAATTGGAGAGTATTTTACTTTGAAGATTGGGATCCTGGAGATTTATTTATTTTATTATTAAATCGTGCGGCCATTAATTGCATATCAAACTCAGGTCCCTTTGACATGAAAAGCATTGAGAATCACTGCTGTAAAGTACATTTGCCACTGACAGAGTGCAGAGTAGAGCAGACACTAGACAGGGAAGTACGTCACACACCCTGCAGGCGAGAAACCTTTTGTTGCTCACGTTGCCAACAATAGACGCCCTCTCCCCCAGACGCCAGACGACCTACGCACCTCACACACCCTCCATCCATCTCACCTCATCTAATAGTCATCACCCCACGGCGCGCCTCGTTTTTAGCACCCCTTCTCAGGCACACGTGTGTGTGTGCGTGCGTGTGTGTGCGTGTGCACGCATGTGTCAGTAATGGCCTGACACACTGAAGGCGAAACATTCCTGTTCCCCCTTTTTTAATGTGAATGTTAAATATTTGATGTGTTACTTTTTTTGGAAGCGTTGCCCTGGCTGAGACATTTTGAAGGACATTTTCTTTTGTGAGATTTATTAAAAAATATATAATTTTTACTTCTCCTATGCTGTGATATTCCAGGTGAGGGATCGCATCATATGTAAATTCTGCCTAATAACTATGAGCTTGTAGGTCTGCTATTTTTGAAAAAATCTAAGAACGACTGACATAGAAACATAGCTTTTTCAGAAAACTGTCAGGATGTAGAAGACATTTTTAGAATCTGATCTCAGGTCAGAATGGGTTAAGGCGGGGTGGGGGGGACAAGAGACTGGAGAAGGAGTCTGCCCACCTGTCGCCCCCCCCCCCCTGATTACCATGCCATCAGTGGAGCAGTGCGCCCACTCCCTGAGACCCTCTGCCCCCGCCGGGGCGACTGACCGGGCCGACTGACTGACTGCCACCAATTAACCCCTTCTGACCTGAGATCACATTCATACGAGGTTTCCACTGGACACACACACTGGTCTGATTAACCCATTCTGACCTGAGATCAGATTCTAAAAATGTCAGTCGTTCTTTGATTTCTCAAAAAATAGCAGACCTACAAGCTCGTATCGCGCCACTCGGTGGCGCGCTATGAGCTTGTAGATCTGCTATTTTTCAATAGCTAAAGCATAACATGATGCTAACACCAAAAGGGGTTCCCGTTCAGAATGGGTTAACCCCATAGTCCAGGAGTACATATCTGAGGTGACCCAGACGTCACCGTCACAGGGACCCTATAAGGAGGTGACACTGCCTAATGTCTTGGTGTATCACGCCCACGCAGGTCATTTGTAATGAAACGTGGGTGACTGTCGTGGCTTCGGTGATCGATGGACGCCCGTTTGACTTTTTTTTTCTGGAAGGAATATAATGTTATATGTCACGTGTACCTTCCACACACAGACTGATTTATGACTGTGTACTGTATGTACCGTGTGCGGATGGGAGTGCGTGCGTATGTTAGGGCTTCACGATAGGGGGAAAATAATCCGGGCCGGGCCGCGTCCAAAACGGTTGAGAAATGACAGTCACCGTGTGGGGGGTCGCTCTACTGTGCTGTACTGTCACTGTACTGTACTGTCGCACCCAAAATCATCATAATACTGTGTGTGTGTGTGTGTGTGTGTGTGTGTGTGTGTGTGTGTGTGTGTGTGTGTGTGTGTGTGTGTGTGTGTGTGTGTGTGTGTGTGTGTGACACTTGGTGTTTGGTGGGAGCGTGCATCTACCTATAGCTCCAGTATGTGTGTGTTTTTGGTGGGAGTGTGCGTCTACCTAGCTACAGTGTGTGTGTGTGTTTTTGGTGGGAGTGTGTGTCTACCTAGCTACAGTGTGTGTGTGTTTTTGGTGGGGAGTGTGCGTCTACCTAGCTACAGTGTGTGTGTGTTTTTGGTGGGAGTGTGCGTCTACCTAGCTACAGTGTGTGTGTGTTTTTGGTGGGGAGTGTGCGTCTACCTATAGCTCCAGTATGTGTGTGTTTTTGGTGGGAGTGTGTGTCTACCTAGCTACAGTGTGTGTGTGTTTTTGGTGGGAGTGTGTGTCTACCTAGCTACAGTGTGTGTGTGTGTGTTTTTGGTGGGAGTGTGCGTCTACCTAGCTACAGTGTGTGTGTGTTTTTGGTGGGAGTGTGTGTCTACCTAGCTACAGTGTGTGTGTGTGTGTGTGTTTTTGGTGGGAGTGTGTGTCTACCTATAGCTCCAGTATGTGTGTGTTTTTGGTGGGAGTGTGCGTCTACCTAGCTACAGTGTGTGTGTGTGTTTTTGGTGGGAGTGTGCGTCTACCTAGCTACAGTGGGTGTGTGTTTTTGGTGGGGAGTGTGCGTCTACCTAGCTACAGTGTGTGTGTGTGTGTTTTTGGTGGGAGTGTGTGTCTACCTAGCTACAGTGTGTGTGTGTGTTTTTGGTGGGAGTGTGTGTCTACCTAGCTACAGTGTGTGTGTGTTTTTGGTGGGGAGTGTGCGTCTACCTAGCTACAGTGTGTGCGTGTTTTTGGTGGGGAGTGTGCGTCTACCTATAGCTCCAGTATGTGTGTGTTTTTGGTGGGGAGTGTGCGTCTACCTAGCTACAGTGTGTGCGTGTTTTTGGTGGGGAGTGTGCGTCTACCTATAGCTCCAGTATGTGTGTGTGTTTTTGGTGGGGAGTGTGCGTCTACCTAGCTCCAGTATGTGTGTGTTTTTGGTGGGAGTGTGCGTCTACCTAGCTCCAGTATGTGTGTGTTTTTGGTGGGAGTGTGCGTCTACCTAGCTACAGTGTGTGTGTGTTTTTGGTGGGGAGTGTGCGTCTACCTAGCTACAGTATGTGTGTGTTTTTGGTGGGAGTGTGCGTCTACCTAGCTCCAGTATGTGTGTGTTTTTGGTGGGGAGTGTGCGTCTACCTAGCTACAGTGTGTGTGTGCGCCGTGCGCTCCCCTCCACTTCAGGAGACAGAGAATAACAATGGCACGGCTCATTGGTTTGCCCCTCCACTATAACAGAATTGAAAAGCAGCGACGGTTGAGTGCTGAATTGGCGAGGGCAGGGGGATGGGGGGGGGGGCAGGGGGATGGGCAGAGCAATTTCTCTCCATTGTCTGTGTGTGCCAGATGAAAGGCGGGCGAATGGCTGGGAGGCACGCGTTGGCACGGTGCAAAGGTTGGCAGCCTCTTCAGAGAGAGGAGATGGGCTGGAAAACAACTGGCATTCAGTGTTCAAGGCTGCGTCTCGGCCAGAAGAAGAGAGAGAGAGGGAGAGAGGGGACAGAGTATTTTGCGATATTGGAGACATCCGCACAATGTTTTATTTTTTAAATTTAATTTATTGGTCCTTTTTTGTATTGCATTGTTCTTTTTCTTCATGGATATTTAATCTACAGTAAAAGAGATTTCCCGTCCACTTCAGTTAAATTAATATTTTTTTCCATGCAAGTAAAAATATGAAGAATTAAATCTAAAAAAGTTGTGTTTGTGTCTGTTGGTCTGTTGTCATTGTTATAAAATGATGCTGCTTTGGATGGTACCTTAAGTTACCATTACATGTAACCCTATAAACATCTGATGCTTTTAAAAAGCTCATATAATTGACTACTTACTACAATTTGCGGCTTGTTTGTTTTATGGTGTTTTACTGATAGAAATTATGAATAAATATGAATATTCAAAAGACCAAAGGTTGAAATTCAAGAATGTATACATTTTTTTAGTACAATCAATAACCGTTCACCCGTTTTCCTCAAAAATTGAAATGCCCTGAGGCTCCAGATGGAAATGAGCTCTCGATTCTTTTGTTTTCACTGTATTTGTACAGTATGTGGTCCCCGATTAAAAAAAATACTTGAAGCAAAAATAAACTATAGCTTCCCTTTTGGAATGCCATTGTCCAGCGGTTTGAAGTACGATATATAATGAAATGTATCTGTACTACTCCAACTTAACCCATTTTGGGGCGGGAACCCCTTTTGGTGTTGGCATTATGCTATGCTTTAGCTATTGAAAAATAGCAGATCTACAAGCTCATAGCACGCCACCGAGTGGTGCGCTACGAGCTCGTAGGTCTGCTATTTTTGAAAAATCGAAGAACGACTGACATAGAAACATAGCTTTTGTCAGAAAACTGTCAGGATTCAGAAGACAATTTTAGAATCTGATCTCAGGTCAAAACAGCATCTACTGTTCCCTGACCCTGATCCAAAACGGACTCCCCGTCTGTGTCAACACAGACAACGTAGTACTGCAAATGAACTCCTTCTTGTTGCAACAAGGACAAGTGTGGAAGATACCGCTGTGTGGAGAGAAAAGACTTGCAGCCTAAATATCATATTTGTCACGATGGCATTCGTGTTTATAACCAGATGGTAAACATACCGACCGGCTCAGCTTGCTATAACAGTCATGACAGATTGTTTAATTGCTGAGCATTTTGTTTTTAAGAAACCCCCCCCCCCCCATTGGATCCGGTGGAGTGTATCCTGTTTATAGTCTTAAAGCATACATCTGGTGGAGAAGGTCAGGAGGCCAGCTGGGGAGAGAGTGTGGAGGATGATGATGACTAATTGTAACTGTGTGTGTAAATAAATGCATCATCTGCACTCACCCCTGGACCCCCTGGATCCCCTGCTCACCCCTGGACCCCCTGGTGACCCCAACAGAGAGGCACCGCATCAGGGAGGGGGGGGGCCTTCTCTCTCTCTGTGTCTCTGTCTGTCTCTCTCTCTCTCTCTCTCTGCATCATGTCTTTGAAGAAAAGGGCAGGGTCTTTTGGGGGAAGAAGAGGTGATTCTTTAAAGTTGGACCATGAAAATAGAACATTTGAACGTTCCCCCCCCCCCCCCTCATGCTTTACGGCCTTTTCCCTCCTGATGTTATTATTTCAGTTGCCTCTCTCTCTGACCAGCTGCTTCGGAGCATGTGTGCTTGATGGCCGGCGTCTATAATGTTTTTTGTAAAGTGTAGGGATGCTGTTTTTTTTTGTTTGTGGGCTTCTGCAAATTTTAAATGAATCTCCCAGGATCTCCCTGGGTGCAACGGCGGCCAAATTCAGATAATTTCTGGGGGTCCTTGACATGGAAAAGGTTGAGCACCACTGACATAGAAACATGTGTTTTTGAGTGGTGCAACCTATGTCCTAACCTATGTGACTATGTCCCAATGTTTAGAGTACCACTAGGGGGTGCTGTTGCACCACTCGCTTCAGGTCTGATTTTTCAGAAAACTTTTTTTAGAATCGGCCTCGGGTCTAAACTGGTAAAAGTAAAACAAAATGTGAGAACGGTACATTTCCCCCACCAGTGCCTCTGTGACAGTGTGCTTCTTCTGTTCTTCTTCTTCTCATACATAGCTGTGGCTGCCCGGCCTTGGAGCGGGTGTGGGAGGCTGACCTGGAGGCGTGTCACCTCTTCCTGCGAGGCCTCCAGCTCCACAGCGGAGTGGACAATGTGGACGTTCTCCTCCCCAACGCCGCCGCCACCGCCGCCCCGGTGGCGTGCTCCCAGAAGAGCCAGCCGTCGGCGTGCACCAAGGAGGAGGAGGACTGTGCCATGCTGACCGCTCTGGGGGGACGCTGGACCCCCGAGGCCAACCTACAGAACTCAGAGTTTACTAAGGTAAACACGTACAGTACGTACGCGGGATGTAGAATCGGAAAACGAAACGCTGATGCTCGTGCATGCATTGCACAGCCGATGTCCATTCAGTGATCGTTCGCTTATTGCCACCGAGTACTTGGGAATAATGATCTCAGTAAAAAAATGATAATAGAATGAAACTTACAATACTAATGAATGAAACTAATGATGCATTATACAGTAGCAGTGGTTCCCAAACCTTTTAGCCTGTGAACTGTTTTGCCCGGGACCCAAACTAGTGAAAATACCCGATCTACAAACTCAGAACGCGACGCGAAGCAACGCGTTGTGAGCTTGTAGACCGGCTATTTTCACCACTTCTTAAACAACAACAATGTTTTATTTTTTTTATTTTTTTTATTTTTTGCGGCTTACGCCTTTTATTGATTTTTGAAGGGACAGACAGTAGGCTGACAGGAAACGGGAGAGAGATGGGGGGATGACATGCAGTAAAGGCCGTGTCGGGTCCGGGAGTCGAACCCGCGGCAAACTGCGACTGGATTACCAGTCCGGTGCCCAGACCGTTACGCTACGGCCTGGGCCAACAATGTTTTCTAATTTATCTAATTTATTCGATTTTTCTTCTTTGATTTCCTCTCAACCAGGGGGGCAGTCAGACAGATATTTTGTGAAGCCACAAGGAAATCGGGATTTCCTGAAAGTTCATATAATGGCCTGTTGTGGCGCTGTCATTGGGCCCAAAAAAACCCATAGCTCCATAGAAGTCCATGTATTTGGGCCCAACTTCACCTAGACTGTATTACCTTAATGAACATGGTCATGAATACTTTCTGCTTCCAGTCACTAGTTTAAAGTCTCATTTCTAATGTCATAATATTCTTTTTGGAAAATTATGGTCCCATTTATAAAAAAAAATAACCATAAAGTCGCGCATGTTCTGAGGGGCGTGGCTACCGTTACAGTCTATGAACGGGATCCCCCACCCACTCGAGACAAAAAAACGAAGAAGAAGGGGGGAAGTCCCGCCTCGTTGTCTGGGCCAGCCAATGGGCCAGCTGGGCCCAAACGGATCTAGAAAGATGGCGACTTACAATTCAAGGACTGACGGGCTTCATTTTACGTTCATGTTAGACCCGGGGAACGCTTTGTCCATATTTTTTACAGTCTATGCTCTCAACGCGTCGCGCTGCGACGTTGAGAGCTTGTAGATCTGCTATTTTCTTTTTTTTTTGTCCAAAAGTGCCCCCTCTTACGGGATTTGAGCCCCTGCCCCTCTAACACTCTCTGCACGCCCCTGGTCACGTGGTTCTCAAAGTGGGGTCCAGGACCCCTCAGTGGTTCCTTGAGGGGGTTCCAAAGGGACCCTTCCAGGTCTCTAACGGTCTAACGGAGAGTTTTAGAACACTCAGTGGTTCCTTGAGGGGGTTCCAAAGGGACCCTTCCAGGTCTCTAACGGTCTAACGGAGAGTTTTAGAACCCTCAGTGGTTCCTTGAGGGGGTTCCAAAGGGACCCTTCCAGGTCTCTAACGGTCTAACGGAGAGTTTTAGACCCCTCAGTGGTTCCTTGAGGGGGTTCCAAAGGGACCCTTCCCAGGTCTCTAACAGAGAGTTTTACACGGGGTTCTTGAGATTAAATTGTTTGAGAACCGCTACTGTAGATATAATAACTCTGGATGTCAAGTACTTCAGTTATTGTCTCTCTCAAATAGACTACTACCACACATGAATAATTGCAGGTTTTCTTTAAAAACAACACACTCAACTGGCGGATACAATACAAGGCCGGTCTGAATTGATCTCCCGTTGATGGGCTTTGTAGCTGCATTGTTACCTTGGACACTTTGTGTGCACGCATGTGCATATTTCTGTGCGTGTGCGCGACTGCGTGCGAGACTGTGCATGCATGTGTGAGTGTTCTACTGCTGCCCTCTCTCACACTTTGACTTGAGGACCACAGATACTTGTGTGCATGCATGTGCATATTTCTGTGTGTGTGTGTGTGCGCGTGTTCGTGCGTGTGCGAGACTGTGCATGCATGTGTGAGTGTTCTTCGCTACCCTCTCTCACACTTTGACTTGAGGACCACAGATACTTTGTGTGCATGCATGTGCATATTTCTGTGTGTGCGTGCGTGCATGCGTGCGTGCGCGAGAGAAACTGTGCATGCATGTGTGAGTGTTCTTCGCTGCCCTCTCTCACACTTTGACTGGAGGACCACAGCCTCTGGGTCCAGCTCTGCTTCATTCCCTCCGTTTCCCTGTAACTTTCCAACCACCCACGCAGACTCGCAGAGTCCTGACAAGCCTGTCTGGGGTTGGAAAGAAGCCAAAAGACTAGTCTATGCTTTGCCAGAGTTGTTGTTGTTCCACGTTGTTATTCTTGGCTAACCGATAATAGCTGCTGTTTTGTAGCAGAACATTCTATACATGTGATTTTACAAACCGTACCGTATAACCCCCTGATCTTCAGTAATGTTATCCTGAAAGATGGCCCCATAACGCAAAGAATAGTCAATAATGACCTCCGGTGCATGTTTACTGGTAGAAGTTCCACTTTTCCCACTGATTTTCTAAGTGGGAGCTGTTTACTTTCGCTGGTTTTCTCCATCTATTAATACCTGCACCTGTTTGCACTGTAACAATCCCCTTCCACCTGCTCATCAAGGCATGCAACCTATCGTAGATGGCTGTAAATAATTTGATGTTTCCTTTCCTTGCTCCTTGACTTTACTACAGTAATGTGCATGGATCTCCCCCCCCCCCCTACTGCCTCCTTTCCTTCCTTAGTTCCTTTTCTCTTTTCTCTCTTAAAGCCTGGCCTCTCCTAACATTTCTGCAGGAAGTAAAAGGTGAGACAGTCAACTCAGCTCCTGTCTCCTTTTCCGACACACCGCTGTACCTAAGATGCAGGAGGATATCATTTACGGAACTTTAAATAAGGCTTTATCCCATGCAGTGACATTTGACCATTTAAAACGAAATTTGGAAGTATATATAGTCATAGCATTCCAGACTCACACAAGTCAGTAAGTCTATAAACGCTTCGCTCAACAAGAGACTAAGGGAGTCTTGTTGTTAAAACTGGGTGGGAGAGATTTGAAAGTGTAATAAAACCTGAAGAATCCATCTAAAGTCTTAAGGTTGGACCTTCACATTAGGTGCAGTGTCGATACGATTGGTTTTCAAAGTTTGCTGTTCTAGCAACTCGTCGGTAGGGTCGAAAGGTAAAGGTCAAGGTAAAGGTCGGTAGATCTACTGTCATCTGGCCATGTGTGACTAGAGCATTCAGACCGATGACAATGACATGTCATAGAAATGATGAAACTTGCTGATTATTGGACTTCAATCTTATATCACTTTGGCATATTTTACCTGTTTTTGTCATAGTAGATCACGTTTTAATCTTGAAAGAACAACTGTTCTGTTAGAAGGCTATAGGCCTCGGCGGTCCCAGTGGGTTAATAATATCACTCTTGCATTGCATTGGAGGTTTTATATCAGTGCTGGTTCCTTCGCTGCCATGGGGTTATGATGCGTTGAAATGACATTTACGTTGTCGTGTAGGATAGTTTCTCAGTCCTGAGGTCTACAGGCACTGACGTGTTCTGTAACCTTGCCCTTTAGATGATGGACAGACAGCAGACATCTCATCTGTTACTAGACGTACGGGAAAGATGGCATGTGACAGATTGCATATCGTCAACTGTCGTCGGGCACAAAAGCGTTTCTTTCCAGGAAGCTACAGTATACGTTCCCATGGATCCAATGTAGTTATTATTTATTCACAAGCACTTAATCCATTCTGACCTGAGATCAGATTCTGAAAAAGCTATGTTTCTATGTCAGTCGTTCTTCGATTTTTCTAAAATAGCAGACCTACAAGCTCGTAGCGCGCCACTCGGTGGTGCGCTATGAGCTTGTAGATCTGCTATTTTTCAATAGCAAAGCATAACACGACACTAACACCAAAATGGGTTCCCGTTCAGAATGGGTTAATACTCATCATTGGTTAAATATTTATATGAAACCCACAGACAGATTTAATCTCTTTCAACCTGGCGGCCCTATTTTGGGCATGTCTTCTTAATATAGGTGAACATCTTTCAATCATTTCAAATATTTTCAGAATAATTTTCTTTATAAACAGCAAAAAATGGCTGATCTACAAGCTCTACAATGCATATAGCATCACAACATGTGAGCCTGTAGATTGGCTAGTTTTGCTATACTTTTGCACGACACTCAGACAAAGTATAAAATAGGGCATACATTTCTGTAAAAAAAACAAAAAACATAAACAAAAATATTAATATGGAAATGGAAGGTTTCTGCCCAAAGGCGGTGGTGTCTTGGCAGGGGGACAAATTCAATACAAGACAATCTAGGGAGTGTTATTGGTTGGAGGTTACAGATATTGATGTTTCAGATGTGGAGCTACAGTATAGATAGAATATTGTCCTTCTGACCTTCTGTAACTTTACTTGCTTTTACTTTTTTAACCCATTTAGGCCTGACGTCGAACTTTTAAAACGTCTTCAGTTTTCTGAAATACCTCATGTTTCTGTTTCAGTGGTGCTCAATATTTCATGTCAAGGACCCCATAATCATAATGTAATTGGCCACCGACCCCCATCTGAAAATATGTTGTTCCAGGACAGGACACCCCCAGAAGCAAAGATTTGAGTTAAAAACGTTAGCTCTGAAATAATATATATTCCATTTTTCAAAAATAGCAGACCTACAAGCTCGTAGCATGGCACTTGGTGCCACGCTATGAGCTTGTAGATAAAGTATAACATAATGCTTTAAAACACCAAAAGGGGTTCCCGCCCTGAATAGGTTAACAAAGGAATATTAACTGACATTATTTTAAATTTCAAAATACTAATCATACATACTAATTATTTGTTTTAGCTTTTTTTTTAATATGTACTTGCCCTAAAGCCATAAACAATACAATGTGTTGCTGTAGGTAGGCTCCGGTAATTACCTTTCTTAGCATAGAATGTACAATTACAATGCATGCTGAATTCTAACAAAGAAACCTCCTGTTAATCCATTTCCTCATTGTCAGTTTTTGACAACAACTAATGACTCCACCCCCTTCTAATTATGATGATGCTCCATGCATACAGTAGAGTACACAGACGACATAATTGCATTTTCAATAATTCATGTATTTTTGTATTATTTTTTTGTAATCTGTTGCGTCAACAAACCTTTCTCTTGTCCCTGCAGAAATTGGAGGAGTTTCTGTTCTGCATGGAGGAAAATCACCCAGAGGTAATGTTAGTGTTGGTGAAGCCAATATGAATTCAATCTGTTATTAGTAGATGTTGTTCCATGAATGTTAGCACTGCAGTTGAAGAACTGAACATGGCTAAATAAATGCTTTAGCCATGTCTCGCGACCCCCGCCCTGTCCCCCTTTCCCACTCCCAATACAAACTGACTGCAAAAATAACCTTAACAACAGAGAAAATATATCATAAATAAATACTGAAAGTCAAAGTCAAAGTCGTACGATTTGGTTTAGGGGCGACCGACCGTACGTCCGTACCTGATAAAATTGGATGTTGTTCCATATTTATTAAGCACTCCAGTATGTCTACCTACAGGTATAGTTCAGCCACAAAGGAATGTTGTTTTTCTGCACGTCCCGTGTATGCCTTTCATGTCCACACGTTGACATTCTGGAAGTGTTCCATTTGACCCAGACGTCTTCTGTCTGGACAGGAAGTGTTCCCTGACCTCTCTGTAATGACTGAAAGTAAATGATTTCCACTTAGCCGCCTGCTGCCCTGCTGCCACCGGGGAGATTGATCTCTGTGTGTGTGCGTGTGCGTGTGCGCGTGTGCGTGTGCGTGCGATCTCTGTGTGTGTGGTCTGCAATTCTGCTGTTCATTTGCTTCTAATCCGTACTAATTGTCCTTTCAGCCTCTCCTTGTCCTTACAAACCACACGTACTGTATTATTGACACAATGGTTGGTGCACAAGGACGATTATTGCTATGGTGCATACCTTTAATCATATTATCAAACGGTGCATGCTTTTAACCATATTAACCCATTTAGGCCTGACGTTGAATATTTTAATATAATTTTCTGAAAAACCTCATGTTTCTATATCAGTGATTCTCAATATTTCATGTCAAGGACCCCCAAAAATTATATGCAATGGGCCGCCGACCCCCATCTGAAAATGTGTTGTTCCAGGGACCCCCCCCCCCCCCCCCCCCCCCCCCCCCCAGAAGCAAAGATTTGAGTTAAAAAACGTTTTCACAATCTTTCAAAAATAGCAGACCTACAAGCTCGTAGAGTGGCGCGCTATGAGCTTTTAGATCTGCTATTTTTCAATAGCTAAACACAAGCATAACACAATGCTTTAAACACCAAAAGGGGTTCCCGCCCAGAATGGGTTAACCAGATGGCACGATGCATACCTTTAACCATATTACTGGAGTAATGGGGTAGTTATGGAAGTGCCTGCTGGTTAGCACCGAAACGTTAATTATGACGTTGGCATTTGACGTTTTAATTCACCATAATTCACATTTTTATGATGGCGTTTCACGGCTATTTTTAAAATATGAATTCTTCCATGTAATGAACTTTTGATGTATAATTCCCCCCCGAGGCCTCTTCTTCTGTCTCTCCTGCTGTTTATTATTAGGGTTTTGCCATAAATGCCAAGGACGTGCTATCGTAAATCTGTTAACCCATTCTGACCTGAGATCAGATTCATACGAGGTTTCCACTGGACACACGCTGGTCTGAAGAACCCATTCTGACCTGAGATCAGATTCTAAAAATGTCAGTTGTTCTTCGTTTTTTTTTCAAAAGTAGCTAAAGCACAACACGATGCTAACACCAAAATGGGTTCCCGTTCAGAATGGGTTAAATCTCTTTTAGCTCTCTCTTGTTTAGCAAATGTCTCTCACCCTTGAGAATAAAACACAGTGTGACTCTGACTCTGTAAAAGGGGCGACCGTGGCTCAGGAGGTAGAGCAGGTCGTCCAATGACCCAATGGGTCGGCGGTTCGAATCCCGGCTCCTCCTCCGCTTTACAATTCATACATTGGCAGGTGAAGCGGTGAACAGTCGACGCCAGCGTCCTCACTTCCCACATTCACACACCGACGGTGGCGAGCTCACACCGACCGACTCATTGGAGGCAATGTAGGGTTCAGTGTCTTGCCCAAGGACACTTCGACATGTGGACAGCAGGAGCCGGGATTCGAACCGCCGACCTCCTGAGCCACAGCCGCATGGGTGAATGTAAAGCGCCTTGGATAAAGACGCTATTATAAATGCACCATTTAAATGACTGTTCACTATTTGCCAATAATAATATTCAAATTTCCTATACCAGCACTTCCCTAAAGGTAGAACAAAATAAAATAATTGTGTACATACTTTGCTCATGCAGTATTCAAACATTGTTTTATGTTGGGCAAATAACAAACAAAATGAATATATCGCCCACATACAGAGTAGACAGTATGACATTTTATTATGGTATTTGTCATCACGTTGAAATCTCATTTAGCACAATATAATATCTGCGTTTCCTGCTGTGATCAACACAGTAGGAACAGAGCGTTAAAAAACGTCTCTGAGCGAGACAGCTGTTTTCAATTTGGGCTTTAATTGGCCATGATGCACTTTTGTTGCACATTGCCTCCCGGGGCAGTATTAAGCTTACGACCCGTGTCCATTCTTGCAATAGATTGCGTCAGCAAAGCGGCTAATATGCAACGTTATAAACGCCACCATCTCAGTGCAAAAATAAATTGCAAATGCATTTCCTGTCTCTCTCCCTTGAGATGGTAGAATTGGGCTTCCCAGGGTGAGACTTTTCTACAGCATGTCACTTAACGCTAACAGGTCCTTGGGCTCTGTCTCATTCGGAAGGATATTATAACCTATGAAATGTTGCTGTTCCTTCTGACGAGATACTGGTTTTGTCCCAAAGGTACAGTGACATGAATCGAGACAACCAAGAAAGGTAGTGTCAGATGAAAAAATAAATCCGGTTTCCATGGTAATCAAAGCCTCTCGGATAGACAGATACATTGAACTGAATCCGGCAGTGGACACATGCATGGCGAGGTGATGACATGCTGAGGAAAAAAAATCAAATTAAACCATAAAATAACCTGAATTATGCCTGCCAGCCTCGCCTTACATCCTTATGGGACATCCCACGCAGCCAAGGGACCACTTGGGGTTTCCTAAAAAAAAAAAACTGTCAAATGGAGGGAGCTAACTAGGATGTATCCTATGCTGCCTATAGCAGTAATATATGAGCCACTCCTACAAAGCCACTAAAATTCCTTAAAAGAAAAAGCTACCTGACAAGCTGTGCTTGCAAATAAAACACAAAGCTGTCTCTTTGTCCTGTGGGCTTTATCCTGGTTTACTTAATTGCTTAATTGCATCACAGATGACATCTTGTCATGCCGCCCTCCGGCCGCTTACCGTTGAATATTTGAGCTAAAGAGTTTGCCTTAGCCTGTAAACGCAGGGCCAGTCCAGGGCAGCACGCCGCAGAGACGGAGAGGAGGGGAGGGGAGGGGGGGGGGGGGGGGTTGAGGGGAGAGGAGAGGAGAGGAGAGGAGAGGGGGGGGGGTTGAGGGGAGGGGAGGGGAGAGGAGAGGAGAGTGCAGACATGCATTTATAAAGATGAATTAGACAGCGTTGGGCCGTAGGGGGCTGATCTACCTGCCGCTATGCGTCAGACTCCACTTCCATGCTGTTTGACCGGCAAAACAGTGAATCACTGTGTGCGTGCGTGTGCGTGGTAGTTACGTGTGTGGGTGTGATAGAACTAGGACATGCTGTCTGCACAGGGGGGGCCCCGTCCTAATTATGGCCCGGCCCATTCTCTTAACTGAATACGCTGCCCTGCTGCCCCTCTTGCCATTCACCAGCCTCTGCCCACCTGTGCCAATCATCACACCCTCAAAACACACACTTACATTGTCCTTAGGCTGGTTTGTGCCCATTTTGTTTGGGAGGGAACCCCTTTTGGTGTTTTCAGCATTATGTTATACTTTAGCTATTGAAAAACAGCAGACCTACAAGCTCGTAGCGTGGCACCGAGTGCCGCACTACGAGCTTGTAGTTTTTGAAAAATCGGGCAAATGTAGTGCAAATCTTTGAATCTATATTCTTTCAGAGCAAAGGTTTTTAACTCAAATCTTTGCTTCTGGAAGGTGCCTGGAACGACATATTTTCAGATGGGGCCAATTACATATAATCTTGGGGGTATTTGATCTAAAAATGCAGAAGTGAGGAACCAACTTTCTCAAGGTTTTTTGTATTTTATTCCATTTTAAAATTGCACTCCGATGTCACTTTCACTTCAATGTCAACACGAAATCGCTCTGAAGAGACCACTTTCATGTCGGGGCCATCACCATCATTTCTGATGCTGAGGCTGAAAGCCTGCTACCCTGTACTGTAAATCTCTATATATCTCTGTTTTCTCTCTCTGATGCTGAGGCTGAAAGCCTGCTACCCTGTACTGTATATATCTCTAAATATCTCTGTTTTCTCTCTGTGTGTCCGTCCAGGACGAGGTCAGTGATGCTCTGGGGGCTCTGGACCTCACAGAGCAGTGTGAGCTGATCAGCGACAGACTAATCATCCTGGAGGACGAATTACAGACGGCCATGCTGAACCGAGATCAGGACCTCACTGATATCCTTTCACCAGAGACTCTGTTATGGAAAAGCATTTGGGAGACACAGTTGTTGACATATTCAGTTTATTCAGTGACAGTCAGAAGCATCTCTCACACGGTTCTCTGTGTCGTCCTTCTCTCTCCCTCTCTCCTCCACTCCACTCTCCTCCTCACCAGAGAGTGGTCCCAACTTTATATTAAATTATTGAGTTACATAAGTGATCGATCTTTCTGGAAAGTTGCGTAACTCCAACGTTCCCTGTCTATAGCCAAAATATGTGTTTACCAGACTCTCTGTAGCCTATAACTAAAGGGCTAGTACACCTACTACACCACATCACGTTGCTTAGTTGCACCAGATTACACAATGCTGCATGGGTTAGGGTTGTTGGTCATATTCCCAGACATTCTTGTTCTTAATAGGAAGTCCAGATGTTGACTTGGACTATACAGCCTCTCTCTCTCACACAGATATACATAATAATTTGTTTATGATTATCAATATATCTCTTGAACACCAAGCTTGCATAATTATGTCCAGTTATGGTCAAAACCATGTCCATGACAACTCCCATTTGCTTTTGTACGCATATGAATTCACCATTTGTCAGCCTTCTGATTGGTCCCTGGCTGACTAACCAGCAGGCTCTTTCCACCCTGGTTCATTTTTGGAATAAAGCTAAAAACAAACATGATATGCCCTGCAGTCACCATGTTGCACCTGTGATGTTCCTTTTTACTGACACCCAAGTTTAAAATAAGAATTGAAACGCACAGAATATCAATACGAAGCAACTGAAAAACATGTTATGGTAGTGGATGGAGAGAGAGGATTTTTGTCCAACCACGAAACGTCAACCAATGGGGGCGAAGAGGGGCACAACCACAGGCGGGACTTGACAAAGGGTGAATTGTATGGTGTGTGTGTGTGTGTGCATGTACGTGCCTGTGTGAGGGCATGTGTGTTTGTGTGTGTGTGCATGTACGTGCCTGTGTGAGGGCATGTGTGTTTGTGTGTGTGCGCATGTACGTGCCTGTGTGAGGGCGAGTGTGTTTGTGCGTGTGCATTTTTTATGTTGGTGTGTTTCTGTTCATGTCCATATGGCTTGTTATCCTATAGTTTGCCAAACTCTCAATATCAGACCTTCCAGAATACTTTTTACCCATTTTGGGGCGGGAACCCCTTTTGGTGTTAGCATTATGGTATGCTTTAGCTATTGACAAATAGCAGATCTACAAGCTCATAGTGAGCCACCGAGTGGCGTGCTTACGAGCTTGTAGGTCTGCTATTTTTTTTTAAAGAACGACTGACATAGAAACATAGCTTTTTCAGAAAACTGTCAGGATGTAGGAGACATTTTTAGAATCTGATCTCAGGTCAGAATGGGTTAAGGTGACTGATGTGTGAGGCCTGTGGCTCTACCTGGAAAATGGAACAGGAGCCTCAACTTGTCCATTCAGAGAGGGAATTAAGGATAAAATTAGCTCAGACCATTTTTCTTCTCTGGTTGAACACACGTCTCTCTCTCTCTCTCTCTCTCTCTCTCTCTCTCTCTCTCTCTCTCTCTCTCATCTCTCATCTCTTTTAGTTCTCTCTCTCTCTCCCTCTCTATTGCTATTTCAAGCTCTTCCCATGTCTAATGTAAGCCGGGTAAAAAGTCCAAAGCAAGGTTGTACAGTCCCCCGTGAGCCAGGATTAAACCTGGGGAGACAGACAGGGAGCCCAGTGGAGCCCGGTGCTGGTGGCAGATAGTGGAATGTCATCCACATCTTAATGTCCACCCATCGCACCCCTCCCTCTCCCAAGTCCCCCCCCCCCCCCGGTCTGTCCGTTCCCTCTCATTGGCTCTGGCTCTGGGGGGGAAATTACAATATCCATGATAATGACTCCCATGAAACCGTTGAAGCCGATCAACGGCTCACAATGCATCCATTTCCGTCCTAATTAAGGCGCTGATTAGAAATGGATTACTGTTTTCAATGTTCTGACCTGCTGGAAAACCAAAGAGTTCATATTAAAACACATTTACTGCTACCATTTATTGAAAAATTAGGATCTAATTACTGCCAGCATTTATTGAAAAATTAGGATCTAATACTGCCAGCATTTTTTTTTATTTGAGCTCTTATTTTGAAAAGCCGCCATTTCCTGTCAGTTAATAGTATAAAAGCAGTTGAAAGAAATGGATAGGCGATCTAAGATGGACGATCCAGTGTTGTGCCAACAACACAGCTAGCTAACAGGCTAACGTGAGTAGCATTATGGGTCGCTCGACCGAATGCACTATAAAAGTGCAATTGACTGAGATCTCAGTCAATGGCAGTCAGCGTCAGTATCAAAATTAGGCTTCAATTTACTGAGATCTCAGGCAATGGCAGTCAAGGTGTTTTAAGGAAATAGAGAAAAAGGCTTTATATTTCAGTGTGTGTAAAAGCGTGCCAGGTAACATCTTCACGACTTGTTTCTTCATTTAGCGCAGAGGCTGAGCAGTAGTTCTCAATGTGGGGTCCGGGCGGGGCAGCGGTGGCCGAACGGTTTGCGGAGCGGTCGGTCTTGATATCGTGAAGGTCGCTAGTTCGTATCCCCGGACCGGCACGTTAAAATTACCACCGCTGAAGTGCCCTTTATGGACAAGGCATTGAACCCCTACCATGAAATGTTCTATGAGCAGGGCCTGGCTGTAAACAAGTTATTGAGCTTTAGTCCAGTTTACCCTGGGTAAACATAGTACCTTTCCTTTTTTCTTTCCCATGGGTCCTCAACCCATTCTGACGGGAACCCATTTTGGTGTTTTAAGCATGCAAGCGTTATATTTTAGCTATTGAAAAATAGCTTGCCTGCTTGACCTGCTATTTTTGAAAAGTCCTGTCACAAATCTTTGAATATATATTCTTTCACAGCGAAGGTTTTTAAGCATGCAAGCGTTATATTTTAGCTATTGAAAAATAGCTTGCCTGCTTGACCTGCTATTTTGAAAAATCCTGTCACAAATCTTTGAATATATATTCTTTCACAGCAAAGGTTTTTAACTTAAATCTTTGCTTCTGGGGGGAACAACATATTTTCAGATGGGGGTCGGCGGCCAATTATATTTATTTCTGGGGCTCCTTGACATGAAAATGTTTGAGAACGACAACATGAATTTTTCTAAAACTGTCAAGACTTAACCCATTCTGACCTGAGATCAGATTCATACGAGGTTTCCACTGGACACACACTGGGTCTGATTAACCCATTCTGACCTGAGATCAGATTAAAAAAATGTCAGTCGTTCTTCGATTTTTCAAAAAATAGCAGACCTACAAGATTTTGTAGATGTGCTATTTTTCAATAGCTAAAGCATAACATGATGCTGACACCAACATGGGTTCCCGTTCAGAATGGGTTAAAAGACATTTGCACCCTTTTGGGGGTCTGTAACACCTAGTGTTACAGAGTGTACAAATGGGTCCATTTGGTTCTACACTCTCAGCATTAAATTCACACTGATCGACCCCCTTTCCACCGGTTGGTTCCCAATGGGAACCGGTTCTTTTTGGTTCTTAGTCAATGAGCCAAACATAAAAACAATTGTAACACAATAAATCATTGTCTTCGTGAAAATAATCACTGGGGAAGTTTCATGGTGATAACAGTGTAATATAGGTATGGTTTTGCCCACTCAATTCATAATTAACGTTCCAATTTTGGAGCTCTGGCTCATGGACTAAGAACCAAAAAGAACTGAACCGGTTCCCATTGGGAACCAACCGGTGTGTGAGTGGACTTTACTATGTAGATTGGACGGTATCCCAGAGAAATGGTATCAAATCAGGGTCCGTGGCCTTATGCATATCAAATCAAACCGGGGTTCTTGAAATAAAAAAATGTTGAGGGCTGCTGCTGTATTTTATGCTTCTGTGTGATGTGTGATTTGTCTCAGCTGCTGTGCTGTCAGGCCAGTACGCTGCCAGCGCCTGCATGACGTCATACTGTAGCAGCCTAAACATTCAGAAACAGACCCAGACTGACTTGCTGTGCTCCATGTCCCTGTTTCAGTTGTCCTTACATTTCAGTCATCGCAGGTTTTCCTGTACACAAGGTTAATGTACAGAGATCTACAAGGACGTAGAGGATATGTTGGGCAACGGTTGTTATGGTGGCCTAGCCTGATTTCTGTGCGTTCCTTGAATTCACTTCGCTACTCAGTCTGGAAAGTGTCCAAGGTAGGCGTAACATGCCAAAACTGAGAAACTGAGCAACACCACCCCACCAACATCAAACACCAAATGAAAGTCAAAGAAATATCTTGTTGTCAGAAAGGTGTTCCATTCGTCCAGTAGAGTTCCAGAGACTTGTAGAAGGTATCCCAAGAGGGGAACTGCCCATAAGTCAGACCTGCGACAGATGCTTGTTTCACCCGGCAGTTAATGATGTGCATGTCATTCTGTTTTATGGTGGCTTAATAATTTTTATCCCACGATTTTGTAACCCATTTTTCACCCCTGTGTCAATCATCTAATGTGACCCTCTACACACCCTCCGCCAACCTAGTCCCCATATATGGGGGACAATGGGAGAGCAACGGACTTGAACTCATGCTTCCTTCATGCCTGAGTGTCCAAGTTGCTCCTTTACACCTGACAGGGGGGAGTTTCCCTGGTTGGACGTAGCGCGTGGAAGGAACACGTTATTCTAACCTGTTCCTTTCCCCTCCATCAGGCGCCCCGGCTGGCCAGGGGGAGGCAGTTTAGAGACCAGGATTACTGCATGTTTTTTGTGAGGGTACCTACCCTAGGGGACACGGGGAGAACATGCAAACTACCAAACCCTGCCTCGGGTATGGGCACTGATGAGAGGGAGGAGGAAACACGCCTTTATTGCATCTATATAAAATCTACCTTTAAGGGGTGGCTTTAGGCAGGGCTTCACTTCCAATCATCCCTTTTGGCTCTGTGCTACCTGAGAAGTCTCAGTGAACACTGTGCATTATTCACGAGAGGCTCTTTAACGGCCGGTTAATAATGAATGAGGACAATCTGTGTTTCATTCTGAGAGCAAAACGAGCCATCGAGCCCCATCTGCCATCAAAGGCTTCCCTTTGATTTGCCACTTAAACTGGACACTCGCACCATTAATTTGCGTCTAAAGCAGGTTAAACAATGGCCCCCCATCCCCCCCATCTGATGAGTGCATCTATCCCGTTTCATGGAAGGCCTATGAATAATTTAGCGGGGCAGTCTGTGTGGTTGGAACCCCTCACACTACCACACAGCTTTTAGAGATGAAATTAGCTCATGAATAGTCAATCGGATGAGGTTAAATTGAGTATGACTTGATGATCCGAACTAGTAGTAATCACGAGTTTTGGTGACCAAGTGGGGAAAGATTGATGACTTCATAAGACTCCGGACAACCCCCCTCCTTCCCCGACTGCTATTATCAATAACCGCAGACTCGGAGGAGGACCGCTACTGTCACATTTTGCCCTGAAATGTGTCTACGCGTGAATGACATGTTGATGGATGTGTGGGTGTGTGCGTTGCGTGGCTGTCTGTGCGTCACACGTTTCTCCTTAACTCACCTTGCTTCACCGTCCTTAGAGAAGGAGGTCCGGGAGGTCAAAGCCACTCTGCAGACCATGCTGGCACATCTCCGAGTGGGAGAGGAGAGTGAGGAGGACGTGGACGAGGTGCAAGATGTTGTTGACCTCATGGAAGATGGGACGGAGGAAGATCTGGAGGAGGAGGAGGAGGAGGAGGAGGAGGAGGACCAGTATTTCAGTGACAGCTGGAACATTTGACATGGACAATACTAGTGAGTGTTTGTGAGGACTCACACACTGGCAGGCGTTCTCCAGTGTGTGTGTGGCCCCCGGCCCCATGTCGCGATTCGGGAATTGACCTCCCCGACTTGGCAGCAGCAACAGATCCAATATCCTTTAGATATAAGTGGTTCTTCAAAGTTGGGTCTGGGGGATCCACAGGAGTCCTCGTATAGGGTTCCAGGGGGTCCCCAGCAAAATGAGAAAATATGGCTTACATTACAAATGATCAATTTTTGAAAGTCGACCATGTACTGTACAAGCTCTGCTACAGTATTATGTGTTTTTTTGTATTTTTGGTTGGTGAATCAACCAGAACGATTCTGAAATGTTTTTGGAAATCATTTTGAAAAATGTTTACACAGATCTTTTGTTCTGGGGGTCTGACCGACCGACCGCGGGCAAATACATTTCAATTAGGTGGTCCTTGATATGAAAACGTTTGAGAAATACCACTGATATATAGAACTCCTATACAACCAGCCTCTGTGGTATTGCTGTTAGTTTGGAGGAGGGAAAAAAAGGGCATGTTTTGTATCTAAAGCCTTAGAAATACAATTGTTTTCTTTAGCGTTCATTAAGTGAACAATGCTGTACTGAAAGCACATTCCGCTGGCCACGTTGTCGTGGTGCATCAAAGTGAACTGAACTGAACAAACAAAAATTGTAAAACACATGAAGTTTGTTTTATATTGGACTTTGAGACACTTTAATACAAACTGTTGTATCTATGCCAGCCTTATGTCCAGCCAGCAAAAAACTGTTCCAGCACTGCCCGGGCAACTGTTTATTGAAGCTTATTTATACCACATTTTACAAATACAAACAGCCAAATTGTCAATCCATACATACATACAGTATATTTTTAGTGTTGCAATCATGGTATTAGGAGCAGAAGATTACATGTTACATTCATAGTTTATTAATCTTTAATCTTTCATTTGGAAATAACAATTGACTGACTTCAGTTGGATGAGGTCATGGTGCTACAAACTAAGGTGCTACAAAGTGCAAAATTCCCTGAGCTATTTTATTTATCAGTTTTGTATCTGGAAAATGTTTTTATATTTAGTTTGTTTTTCTCTCTTTATCTTCACGAGGCAGAGTGTTACACGCTTGGGATGAAATGTTTGGAGACATGCTATAATAATCATTAAATATATATATATATTTAAATCGAGCGACAATGGCATGCACATATAAGAAATGTTGACAGATAAAAACGTCACTGAGCACAGAAATGCTGTTTGTAACTACTGTTTATTTTTCTTTGTCTTAAAAAAAAAAGCACTTTGTTATTTACTTGTTGTCAATTATTGCTCTTTGTTTGAAGGATCGTTGTTTTGTTACAGTATATTATAGGAAGATTCCACTGAGTACCATTTATTATGACCAGTCAATTCTTTTTGCTAATATAACCCAGACTGTTGTTGAGTTTCACCAATTTAACCACTGTATTATTATTATTTTTTTGGACATTTATTATTTTCAGCTTGAAACCACTGTATTTTATTTCATATTTATTCACGTTTAATGTCTCACTAATTACAGCATGTACTATTGGACTTGATCATGTGGTCTGGCAGCTCTGTTGTTGTATTTCTGTATCTCTTCACATAACAGCCCCCTGCAGTGTTTCTCTAATTCTAAATAACGTGGGTGGGCATGTTGCCAGTAGCAAAGTGAGTGTACAGGTGGTACTGATGGGGCAGTAATGAAGGTCCTCTATGAGGTCTGGGGGGGATACATGGTCTTCTATTGTTATCTCACCTCAGCAGTGCTACCATGACTAATGAGCAGCCATGACGGGCCTCCACACAGGCCCAGAGGACATGAGGTGGAATGGGCTGGTTTTTAACCTGCCCGCTCCCCTCCAATGTTGTCCTGTGTTTTACAGGGATTGAGCTCCATAACAGATACCTGAAAAAACCCCAGATAACAAGCTTATTGAGTATCTGTTATCAGCAGTTGAGGGCGGTGGTGGCTCAGGGGTAGAGTGGCTGGATGGGAACCGTAAGGTTGCCAGTTCGAACCCTGTGGGCTCCCCCAGAGTTAGTGTCGAAGTGTCCTTGAGCAAGAGACACTGAACCCCTAATTGCTCCTGATGTGCTGGTTGGTACCTTGCATCGTTTCTGCTGCCATCGCCGGTGTATGAATGTGTGTGTGAATGGATGAATGTAATGCACAATCTATATGTAAAGCGCCTTGGATATTAAGACACTATAAATGCACCATTTTACCCGTTATCAATACGTTTTGGGCTGTTAAGCCTGTTATTGAGCATAGCGGCCCATGACGTCATGTTTAATCAATCAAGACAAGAAGCGATCAAGAAATAAATGTAATCATCCATGCTGGCACAAACATGTCCGTCTAAAAGTGTATTGATACCTGCCAACCAGCGATGTTCCCAGATAAACAAAATTATGCTACACATATTAACCAGTTAACAGTTTCTTAAATAATATATATATTTATATTACAACATATATTATTGGTACAAAGGTCAATTGCCTTCAGTTTATTATAAAAGTAGGCGACTGTATTTGAAGGCCCTATAGTAAAAGATACCGGTTCTGTTCAGAATTTAATGTCTCCCGTCTTTCCACAAAATAATAGAAAATGCTCGATAGCGGGGCTCGATAAGAACCCTGCTCGATAAGCCTGATCGATCAGGTGCTCGTTATCAATCAAAATTAACGAGCTCCATCCCTAGCGTTTTAGGACCAGGAGAGCAGGGGAGGGGTCCCCGTATGGTCGACCAGGAGAGCAGGGAAGGGGTCCCCGTATGGTTGACCAGGAGAGCAGGGAAGGGGTCCCCGTATGGTCGACCAGGAGAGCAGGGAAGGGGTCCCCGTATGTTCGACCAGGAGAGCAGGGAAGGGGTCCCCGTATGGTCGACCAGGAGAGCAGGGAAGGGGTCCCCGTATGTTCGACCAGGAGAGCAGGGAAGGGGTCCCCGTATGGTCGACCAGGAGAGCAGGGAAGGGGTCCCCGTATGGTCAGTGGCGTTCTAGAACACCGTGCTGTACGTTGTGTTTTAGGACCAGGAGAACAGGGGAGGGGTCCCTGTATGGTCGACCAGGAGAGCAGGGGAGGCCGGTCCCTGTATGGTCGACCAGGAGAGCAGGGGAGGCCGGTCCCCGTATGGTCGACCAGGAGAGCAGGGGAGGCCGGTCCCCGTATGGTCGGTGGCATTCTAGAACACCGTGCTGTACGTTGTGTTTTAGGACCAGGAGAGCAGGGGAGGCCGGTCCCCGTATGGTCGACCAGGAGAGCAGGGGAGGCCGGTCCCCGTATGGTCGACCAGGAGAGCAGGGGTGGCCGGTCCCCGTATGGTCGGTGGCATTCTAGAACACCGTGCTGTACGTTGTGTTTTAGGACCAGGAGAGCAGGGGAGGGGTCCCCGTATGGTCGGTGGCATTCTAGAACACCGTGCTGTACGTTGTGTTTTAGGACCAGGAGAGCAGGGGAGGGGTCCCCGTATGGTCGGTGGCATTCTAGAACACCGTGCTGTACGTTGTGTTTTAGGACCAGGAGAGCAGGGGAGGGGTCCCCGTATGGTCGGTGGCATTCTAGAACACCGCGCTGTACGTTGTGTTTTAGGACCAGGAGAGCAGGGGAGGGGTCCCCGTATGGTCGGTGGCATTCTAGAACACCGTGCTGTACGTTGTAAACACGGCTGAGGGTTGGTGCTTTTCGTCTGCAAAACAATAGGCCTTTCTCTCGTCACTGCCAGGTCCTAAACCGCCTGCCAAACCAGGACTACGTCGTCCCCACATCCATCAGCTTAATTCAGACAGCTTATACACGCAGAACCTGGCACACGTACAGTACGTACTGTACTAGTCTGACAAATACCCCCCCGCCTCATAATTGAATCTGTTTGTCTCATACTGTTCCCCACATGGCGGCTTTAGCTCAGTGAAATGGCCGTGGAAAGCCATGCAGGCCAGATGGTTCTGCAGAGGGCACAACATGAAATGCCACTATGAAACTTATTTATGAGAATATATATGAGAATTAGGACATTGAGTATGGCTGGATAATGAGTGCGGTTGTAACGGGTGTGTTCTGCCAGTTCATCTAGTTGGCTGCACATCCACTAACCCTCTGCGTTGTGTTGTATTGATGGACAGAAAGGAAGAAGGGACCACACGTTGCTGCTGATGATTCTTTACTGGTTGTACGTCTGTCTGTATGTAACACAATAAATGCACAACACATCTGTTGAATATGCAGTGGAACCCTCCTCTCAGTGAGTCCAGCATAAACTGACCTGATATATATATTGCATACTGTAATACATTGTGTATATGAAACCAAATGAAACATGAGCAACAGTACAGTTAACCACACACCAGTTCCAACATACCAAGTAAAGTTAATACAAACATGATACACATGCAGCCAATACAGTATACAACACAACAAAATGAGAATGAGTGGATGAATCAGAGCTGGAGATGGAAAGGAGAAATAAAGTTGATGAATCGTGGGATGGATGGAATGGGCATGGCGAGCATGTCAGGAGCTCAGTCAGGAGCTGGGTGGTTTACTCAAAGAATCAGTTAAGAATCAGGGTTCAGGCACTGTCGCGAGGAGTTTTTTTGCTTTTCTGCCTTTATTCGATAGTACAGTGAGTGAACTGAGACTGGAAACAGGGTGTGACATGCAGCAAATCCACCGGAATCGGACACGGAACAATGAATCAAAGCCTATGTGGTACTAATAACACGTCTTAACCACTTACTCACTTAGCCATGAGTGTTCCATCGCCTAGAAGTCATGCAACATCTCTGATCTCTCCATGTGGTTCCTTTACTGAGCGTCTCAGTAGACGACAAAGAGGCAGAAAGGCATTAGGCACGCTCGCTTATCCACCACATGAACCATATCATCCCTGTTCTGGCCTGGGCATGTTAGAATAGACAAACATATACAACATATATCGTCACCAGAGATTTGGTGTCGAGGGAAAAAATTAGGGGGGCAAGGATAGACCCCTGGGAACAACAACAAAGTATATATATATATATATATATATATATATATATATATATATATATATATATATATATATATATATATATATATGTGTGTGTATGGTTTAAGTGGCTAAGCCCACTTAAACCACACAGTATATACGTTGTTGTGTGATTAATGGTGAAGATAGTTGAGGTACAAGGTTCACAATGCATCGCATCGTGGCATATCTCAAATCGAACTTTACCACACAATTCCCAGCTGTCGGATTCATCAGCATTAAACAGCTCAGATTGTAGAAGGACAGTTTGTATACAGTAGGTAAAAGGAAAGAGATGTCACAGCCAGGTCTGTCATTAACACACTGTGAACCATGGAGGAGGCAGATCTCATTGTAGACGTTTCCCCCCATACCGTCTCACAAGGACTACTAATGAATACAAATGTACCTGCATTTGTATTCATATAAGCGTCTTGAACTTGTGTCATCTGCATATTCCACTGTCTTATGTGAAATGGAGAGGAGAGAGACAGATGAATCATATCTAGAGGAGACAAAGCAGAAAGAACTGGAAATAGATTGCATTGTGTTTCCCCCCCCCGTGTTCTTCTGAGTTCAACATCGGAAATCTCATCCAATTATATAAACTACATCAGAGAGAGCCATCTCCTTCGGAAACGGAATATCTCATTTCCCATCTTTTGTTGTTGGATGCAAAATCATAGTAGTAGAGAGAACTTGCACTGTAAATTCAAGTTCTGTACTTTTCATAATTCATGCTGCAGAGTGTCTGATATTATTCTTGAATCCAGGCCTTTTTTCAGAAATTATTCATGGAGAAATTGAGCATTGTTGAAAAGCCCCATGTGTCTTGATTAAGTACTGTATCCGTCAAAGTTTAAGGGCCTGTATGGCGTGGAAAACGATTCACTGGTTCAACAGATGCAATCACAGATCTCAGACACTTTAGTACAATTGGATGGAATGATTAGCCTGCATTTGTACTTTCTTAACCGTTATTATGCCACAGAGACCCAGAGGAGAATTGTATTTTATCAAACACTATACTAGGCCTAAATTAAATCATGTGACAGCAAGACAGCAGGGCAGTAGGGCAATCTGACATGCTATAACTGTGCATGCGTGCGTGCGAGAGAGAGAGATAGAGAGAGAGAGTGAGAGAGAGAGGAGAGTAATGGTGTAGTTACTGAATGTAAAAACACTTGTTGTGGCTATTTTAGAGAGCATCTACAGTAGCTATTAGCTAAACAGTGATTCATTGATCTTGACAGCCGTCACCCCCCCCCCCCCCCCCCCCCCACCAACCCTGGAGACCAAAAACAGAGTTTGAAACGGATCGACACTAAACGGCAAGTTAGTGTCACAGCGTTCCAAACACTGTCGTCGTCTCCAGGGCCAAATTTACCCCCGACCACAGCTCCATTAACCCATTCTGACCTGAGATCAGATTCATACGAGGTTTCCACTGGACACACACTGGTCTAATTAACCCATTCTGACCTGAGATCAGATTCTAAAAATGTCAGTCGTTTTTTTAGATTTTTCAAAAATAGCAGACCTACAAGCTTGTATCGCGCCACTCGGTGGTGCGATATGAGCTTGTAGATCTGCTATTTTTCAATAGCTAAAGCATAAGACCGAATCAGCCGTTGGCAAAAAAAAATGCCTACCAGCGGATTTCGGTCTGGAGAGGCTCAATTTTACGCCCATTTCCTACACACGAGAATGTGGGCGCCCAATAGGGAAACGGTATGCAATATGGGCGGGCTTTGGTACAGTGACGTTCAATGCTTGAGACCTTTGACTGACAGTAGCTCTGACCAATTGCGTCAAAGAGCAAATGTTTCCCTGGAAATGAAATCCAAGCTGAGCCTCCCCAGACTAATATCCCGCGGATCCGTGCGATATTAGTCTGGTTTATTAACCAGGCTATAACATGATGCCAACACCAAAATGGGTTCCTGTTCAGAACACCATTTTGGACGGAACCCGCTTTGGTGTTAGCATTACGTTATGCTTTAGCTATTGAAAAGTAGCAGATCTACAAGCTCATAGCGCGCCATTCGCTTGTAGGTCTGCTATTTTTGGAAAATCGAAGAACGACTGACATAGAAACATAGCTTTTTCAGAAGACATTTTTAGAATCTGATCTCAGGTCGAAATGGGTTTAATCAGCTCACTGAAAAGGAATGGGACTTCCAAACCCCGGATGAATGAAGATGTGGTCAAGATCAGACACACATATTCAACTAGAAACAATACGGTTTCAATGATTATATTATGTTTCAAATTCACCCTGAATGCTAATTAATTAGTTGTCCTGGACAGTTTTAACCCTGGCCATTATTATATTGCCTTGTTTTGCATGACATGTAATGTCGTTAAATCACAAGCTGTGCAGTTTTACAATGAGTCTTTCTTATGAAAATGACTAAAGATACGGCACGGTTAATTGATTTAATAATTAATTAACTTAATATTAGTCAATTTGTTTTCATTTTAATTAGTTAATTTATTAGTTAATTAGATAATTCATTTCACGGTTAATTGACATGGCATCTTTTGAACCTAAGATCAATGTGACGATCAGGTCCTGGTATAGGTAACATTGGTGACTTTAGAAACCCGGACTCTAAGCAAGACCTGTCAGCTTACCTACGTACCGTACATTTATTTTCAAGTTGTTCAAATTGTTCACTTACTGTATAAAAGGCTTTATTAATGTTAGATTTTCCTGTTTTATCTTATACTTGTTCTCACTTTTTATTTGGCAAATCTCCTGGAAAACGGTGTTGTTAGGCGATATTTACGTGTTGTGTGTGATGTGTGTGATCATGATGTGCAGACCAGAGTCTCAGGGGGGGGGGGGGGAGTTGTGTGTGATGTCAGATCAGAGCTCGATCAGCGAGAGAGGGAGATAAAGAGATATGAGAGAGAAGGAGAGAGGGGGGGGGGGGGGGGGGGTATCGACAGGGAGGCAGGGAATGGATAGAGGGAGCGAGAGAGGGAGAGGAGGCAGAATGAGAGCTATAGGAGGGGGACTGAGCCTACGGTATTTAACCCAGGCAGTAATGCTGGTTACCAACATTTGAACACGCTGAATGTCAGCACAGTAAGAACACCACAGGTGAGCTCATAATACTTCATCCTGCGTTTTATCTAAAATATACAGTAATTGATGTTGTGGTGTTTCCATAGTGTAGAGTCAGACAGCAGCATTACCACCAGTAGAACACTGATAATAACCGTGTAGAGGTCAGAGCATGGAAAGCTCCAGGGAGTGTTCCTTCATTTGGAAGCTTTAAGAAAAACCTTTCTTAAGACGCTATATATATATATATATATATATTCACCTTGCAAGCATTCCCAGGGGACAAAGCTTTGAGTGGAGAGCTGAAATATCACGCTGCGCCTTCGCCATCCTTCCCACTTAGCCTTAAACATGGACAGGTACCACACCATATAGGAGGGGCTGGGATGGATCAATAGAGTTGATGGATGGAGGGTGGCTGCCTTTTGTAGAGGGTCGACAGGAGCTCCATGGCTGTAATGAGAGCTCCTTCTGTGAGCAATGGAGAAGGTTTATACCTCAGGAGGATGAGCATGACGTCCTCTCTCTCTTCCCCCAGTGCTGTAACTGAGATGAGCAGGTTTGGAGGGGCCTCCGGGGCTAAATAGAGAGCAGCAGCATCGCTGCTTTAGTATAATCAGTTATAGTAAGGCTGTTTTTAGGCTGTCCTGTTCAGGATGTGAGGAGGAGATCAGGTATTGTCTATGTCAGTTGTGGTTCTCAAACTTTTTCATGTCAAGGACCCCCAAATTGACACTATAATCAGACCCCCATTTGAAGAGATATGCCAGAGACGGCCCCCATAAGAGAAGGTTTTTACGGCTCTAGCAGTGATTCTCAACCCGTTTAATTTCAAGGGCCCCCAGTTTGACATGCATTAGTCTACGGACCCCCATTTAAATCTCTGGGACCCCCGATGTATATTGTAAAATCAATGTTAATTTTAATTCTGCGAGTGTACAACGGGTCCATTTGGTTCCATTTGTACAAAAAAGTCATTAAAATGTTGACATATTATTGCTTACAGCAGCTTTAAGGGAGGGTGTAGGGACAGTGGAGTTAGTTAGATGTGGGCAGGATCACAGGATCACAGGTTGTGTGATGATCTGTGATCAAGGTATAGCCTGAAGAAGTGACGAGAGTTCTTTAACCAGCTGGGTTTAGTTCATTCTTGTCTTCCTTAACTGTATATTTAGTTTAATCATTTCTCTATTTAAAAAAAACTTTTGGCCAGTATTATTGTTGGTACCTGAAATATATTTTTTGTGCTATAAAAAACAATACACTGAAGTTTGGTGGAGGAGGTTGGGCGATGTCTGCCAGCTAGGTGACTCCAAAGGTGGTTGGTTTAACTTCAACACATCAAAATACACCATTCCTCTGTATCACATGCACGCATACAGTAGACATTATGTACGTTTGGCAAAGCAGCACATTGCTGTAATTATAGTTCATGCATTGTTGCACATGAAGTATTTAAGAATTAGCTTTCGGGCTTGAGCCCAGTTGATTGGCACATGATTGATTGTTAAACAACTGCATTATTAAGGGCAAATTACACAACTGCCATTAAGTAATGTACGCAATTATGCGTAATGCCCCATGAAGAACAGAGTTATGTGACAAAATCAGCTATTCTGCATTATACCATTTTGTATGAATCAGAAATTGTTTGTTTGAAATTCTTTATTGGGAATCGTCTCGTGGTGAATCATCTCGTTTTCAAGGTGGTCTGTCTGTCTGTCTGTCTGTCTGTCTGTCTAATCGCCTTCCAGACAATCTCTTGAAATGTCTACATTTCAAGAGATAGGCAGGCAAATGGATAGGCATTTGATGATGGTTTCAGTGGGCCCAGTTAAAACAACAACAGCAGCAGCAGCAATAACTTCATTGAGACAAACAAACAAAAGCTTTTTTAATCAAAGGTCAATTGTAGCAGTTGATTAAAAAAAAAGATGAATATTCTACACAATCCAAGCCATGACCTATGCATGAGCCATAACCCATACTTTAGTAATCTGATATAATCCTCTCATAACCCCATAGTATCATGTGACATTGTGCCTGTATGTCAGACCTTTTATAATCTATGGATATTATTGCGATGTCAAAGCCACCAACAATCACTGATTCATCCATCATGTATTATATTATATTATATTATATTATGTAGGAGGTGAAGAGTGAAATCCTCTTGCTGTATATCTGGAGTTAATGGTGTTAATCCCTGTTCCCACCGCTACTCATCTGATCAGTCATTAAGCTGTTTAGACCTGACGTCAAAATAAATAAAAAGTCTTCTGAAAGAATATTATATTCAAAGATTTGTGCAACATTTTCACGATTAAAAAAAAATAGCAGACTTACAAGCTCATAGCGCGCCACTCGGTGGCGCGCTCTGAGCTTGTTCAGCTTGTTCAGAGTTTAACTGAATTGATTTCTGTTAATTGCCACCTGCTTCAAAAGCTGTTTGTTTCAACCGACCCTTTGTCATCATGACTCATGTGAACAGTTTGTTAATTTGCTCAAGATCATATATGTATGCTGAAGGGTGTTACTGTACCAACGGCTTTATTATTCTGGTTGGATGAACGTCAACATCCCACACACACGATTTCTCCACACCTGCACACCCGGGGGCCTTTGAAGTCTGTACTGTCTCAACCGTGTTTCCGATAACAATATAAAACATAGAACACTAAAACCTATACTTCAATTTGTGTCACTTTTCCCAAAATATGTTTCGCAGGAAGTTATTGTAACCTCAAGATTGTTTTACAGACAATGGATGGCTTTATCCTATTTTGACCTGAGATCAGATTCTAAAAATGTCTTCTACATCCTGACAGTTTTCTGAAAAAGCTACGTTTCTATGTCAGTCGTTCTTCGATAAAAAAATAAATAGCAGACCTACAAGCTCGTAGCGCGCCACTCGGTGGCGCGCTATGAGCTTGTAGATCTGCTATTTTTCAATAGCTAAAGCATAACATAACACCAAAAGGGGTTCCCGCCCCAAAATGGGTTATGTTAGATTATCAATTATGTGACATCCTGCACAGGATGGCAGTGGAAAAGAGATTGCAATTATGCAAAACACCTGCAATAATGTAAATGTTTCCTGTGGGGGAAAAAAACAAAATGACATTAAACTGGTTCATTTAAACTGTCTATATGCACTTCAACTGCGAGGTTTCCGTTTGTCTGTCTTGTGCTTTGGGTGGACGAAAAGATAAGCTTTAAACTGTATTTAAGATACAGATTGCTACACGCGTGCTGTGTATATGTGTACACATACGTGTATATGTGTATGCTTATAGCATGTTATGTAGACAGCACTATAATTGCATTGTATATAGTCATAGCACGCCATAGTACAGATGTATAGCATAGTAGTATAGATATATAGTTTATATGTATAGTCTCATAATATAGATATTCCACTGTTACTTTCTTAGCTTACGCATGTTTCATGATAAATGCTTTTTTGTGATGTATTCCCATGCTTTTTGTTCTTGCTTAATGTAAGTCGCTCTGGATTAAGAGCGTCTGCTAAATGCCTAAATTGTAAATTGTAAATTGTCAGACTATTTTGGGGGTCTAAAACAGTGTCCACATGGCAGTTTAATTATTCCTAGAGAAAACCTCAGAGGGTGTAGACTGTACTCTACTGTAAATGCACTGTACTGTATGCTAGACACACTTGCCTCATGGGAGAAATACATACAGTATACAAATATTATGGGACCAAACGGCCTGCAGTTGTCAGCAGAACTAGGATAAGCAAATATATAATTTCTTCATGTGTCGCTGCAGCCCCGCAGGGAGAGAATACAGTAACTATACATTCATGTAACTGTACATTGATATTACTGTATCGCTGTATATCCTCCTAGCCAGGGTGCGCTGACCTTCTTTAACACTATAAAGTCAGACAGTACAGTTACCGCCTCAGGGCTATATGGTCCACCCAACCCAAACAGCCCCGGCGGCAGTTAGAGAGAAAGAACATAGCAAGCATTCATGTCACTCAAGGTAATTGCCTTTCACTCTTCCCAGAATGTAGCACCTATTGTCACGCCATACCCCCCCCTATTGTCACGCTATACCCCCTATCCATGTTAAACCTGATCCAATCTTGATGTACCTCAAGTGCCTCGTTCAGGTATACAGTAGCCTACCTTCAGGCAACATCTATCTACACGTATACATTTTGATTGTAAAATAAATTGTGAAAATGAAAACGCCCACAACATGACTGAGCATCAGCCTTAATAGTTTCAGATATCATTTTGTTCACGCTTGGAAAAACATCCATGATGACACTGCAGTTCTGTAGGTCCCCCAAAGGTACAGTCGCCCCTAAACCTGAACCACAGTTCAGGGTGCAAGGTGGCATACTAAACCCTAAACCCTAAACCTGAACCACAGTTCAGGGTGCAAGGTGGCATACTAAACCCTAAACCCTAAACCTGAACCACAGTTCAGGGTGCAAGGTGGCATACTAAACCCTAAACCCTAAACCTGAACCACAGTTCAGGGTGCAAGGTGGCATACTAAACCCTAAACCCTAAACCTGAACCACAGTTCAGGGTGCAAGGTGGCATACTAAACCCTAAACCCTAAACCTGAACCACAGTTCAGGGTGCAAGGTGGCATACTAAACCCTAAACCCTAAACCTGAACCACAGTTCAAGGTGCAAGGTGGCATACTAAACCCTAAACCTGAACCACAGTTCAAGGTGCAAGGTGGCATACTACTGCAAGTTGACGACACCCGTCAGTCTCTGCACTTTCCATGTGTCTTGCTGTATACTGTATAGTCAGTCTGGACCCAGAAAGATGTTTTTTTAATGGTGACTGATGGCCTTATACAGACTTATACAGTCGGATGATTACTGAAACAACTTGGGTACTCCAAATGCATTAGTGTGGTTCTCCGGGGGTCTTTTCTATAATACGCACCGCATGCTATCACTGCTGGACACGCTTGGGTATTGTCACAAATCACTCCAAATGTCACTTGCCTCCTACGCATTCTCCAGTCTGGGGGCTGGGAGCTTTAAAAAAAATATTTCACTGAGCCAGGGGAAAAAAAGACATTCATTCCATGTATCGTCATCCTCTTCCACTGAAAGTGAGGGCCTTTTGAACCCACACAGGATGATTTTTCCATCCCCACCGACCTTGTGTCCTCTAGGTGGGTAGTAATATAATCATATAGTAGATCTGTCTTACTTACTCTCTCCCCGGCAGGGATGTGCAGAGACTGTTATAGAGGGAAATAGCGAATATAGCAGATCTACAAGCTCACAACGCGCTGCGCTGCGTTCATAGCTTGTAGATTAGCTATATTTTCGGGGCGCAACCAAACACTCTTTAGCTAGTGGAGATGCAGGTGTAACGACATGGATTTCTAAACAAATTTATTCAACGCAAAATACTGTGTTCACATTCAGGAGACTTCTCCTGAATGCTGCCTTCCGGTATGTGGCATGGAAAGGACAGGAGGGCATTTGCATCTCTTCCACCATGTAGTAAATGCTGCATTCGGTGTCTGGAGAGGGCAGTTGTTTTACAGACGGGTAAAAGGGCAGGGGATGAAGCCCCCTTTGATGTCTATGTGTGCACGTCCCTGGTCGTCAGGAACTGAGGGTGAGAGCTAATTAGTGCTTAATAAGTTAATTGCTTTACTTGGTTTATTTGGTTGGGCTCATTTACTCTCAACATTGTAGTTTCACTCTGTATTCCACTATAGTCCAAAACTCAAAACTATGAACAGTTTGCAAAATGCTGAATATTGCTTTTACTGGAATCTGCTTTATACCTGAATCTCTCTAGACACTATACCAAAAATAAAGGCCTACAACTTTGCTTTCCGATTCCGTGGCCAGAAACATCCCTATAAATACTAAATATAGCTCGTAAGAGGATGCTTGCAGCATGGTTTGCTGTGAGGAGACAGATGGCATATTTCTAGAGAGACAATTTCATGTCAAGGACCTCCAAATATGAATATAATTCCCCGGTGGGAACGTGTGTGTGTGTGTGTGTGTGTGTGTGTGTGTGTGTGTGTGTGCACGCAGTACGCACACGCTCATGTTGTGTGCGTGCGCGCATGCAGCAAGTAACAACAACTTGCATAAGCAAGTAAGAAAGAGATAAAAGCAATAAAACACTAAAAGCAAGAGTTGATGCAAGGTCAACTCGGAAATAAAAGGCAATTGTGAACAGATGGGCTTTCGGGGCGGTTCTGAAGGTAGGGAGGGAGGGGGCATGTCTGGACCCGAGGGAATAATAATATCCTTAGATAACATTTAGTACAGAGTTTCCCAAGCAGTGGGTCGGGAACCCATGTGTGGGTCGCGGACACATTGTTATGGGTCCCCTTCTTAGAGTAATAGAGACGGCACCGGATTTATCCTCCCATCCACTTGCATTAAGTTGCTCAAAAGCGCATGAGGTCGATTTCACTCCATCCTGACAGTTTTCTGAAAAAGCTATGTTTCTATGTCAGTCGTTCTTTGATTTTTCAAAAATAGCAGACCTACAAGCTCATATAGCGCGCCACTCGGTGGCGCGCTATATGAGCTTGTAGATCTGCTATTTTTCAATAGGTAAAGCATAACATAATGCTAACACCAAAAGGGGTCCCCGCCCAGGTGAAATAATATCGACGTGAAACCGTTCCTTGTTTTTCCGGGGAACCCCCTGACACCCTTCGAGGTCCGCTGGGGGTAAGGCTTTTACTTCTAGTGATTTTTACTAGTTGACTAGTTGCCTATAGTTTACTAGTCGACTAGTTAACTTTAACTATAGGCCTACCTACTATGTAATTTATTTATTTTGTAATAATAGTTGTACATTTAAAAACGGTGTACATTGGTCATTGGTGACTATAGCTATAATCTATCTGATGTTGAGGCCAAATTTTTATCAACTAGTCAACTAGTACCAACAAGGTCGACTAGTTGCCCATTCTTGGCGGGAACCCCTTTTGGTGTTAGCGTTACGTTATGCTTTAGCTATTGAAAAATAGCAGATCTACAAGCTCATAGCTCAGAGCTTGTGTAGGTCTGCTATTTTTGAAAAATCGAAGAACGACTGACATAGAAACATAGCTTTTACAGAAAACTGTCAGGATGTAGAAGACATTTTTAGAATCTGATCTCAGGTCAGAATGGGTTTTAAAGCCCTAGCTGGGGGTACCCTGGACCCCACATGGACAACCCCTGGTCTAGAGAGGCTGAATCATGCCATGAATATCCTTCTTTATTCTGTATTGAACTTGCCAATTAAGCCATGATGGGATCCAGATTGAAGGATGGAACCTGGGCAATCAGTGAATGATGAACGATCAAATGTTTTCCCAAAAGGCCACCTCTTCATTTGAAAGTGTCACCTTCCCATTGTGGGAGTTGGGGGGCAATGTTATGTGGCAGGACCTCGGCTGACCTTTGTAAACAGTCACTTTATTTCCTATTTCTTTCTTTTATAATCATGGGTTCTCAAACGTTTTTTATTTTTATTTCAAGGACCGCCATGACGCTGAGACTGCACACATGGAGCCAAATTGAACTTGGTTCATATTCCCCTCAGAGTTACAGACCTCTACAAGGTCCATTTGGTCACTGGTGGGCCTGGTGGAGACAATAAACATACTCTCTCCCCAATACTTCGGCCTGGTGGAGACAATAAACATACTCTCTCCCCATGCCTTCGGCCTGGTGGAGACAACTAAACATACCCTCTCCCCATGCCTTCAGCCTGGTGGAGACAACAAAACATACTCTCTCCCCATGCCTTCGGCCTGGTGGAAAACAACTAAACATACTCTCTCCCCATGCCTTCAGCCTGGTGGAGACAACAAAACATACTCTCTCCCCATGCCTTCAGCCTGGTGGAGACAACAAAACATACTCTCTCCCCATGCCTTCGGCCTGGTGGAAAACAACTAAACATACTCTCTCCCCATGCCTTCGGCCTGGTGGAGACTACAAAACATACTCTCTCCCCATGCCTTCGGCCTGGTGGAGACAATAAACATACTCTCTCCCCATGCCTTCGGCCTGGTGGAGACAACTAAACATACCCTCTCCCCATGCCTTCAGCCTGGTGGAGACAACAAAACATACTCTCTCCCCATGCCTTCGGCCTGGTGGAAAACAACTAAACATACTCTCTCCCCATGCCTTCAGCCTGGTGGAGACAACAAAACATACTCTCTCCCCATGCCTTCAGCCTGGTGGAGACAACAAAACATACTCTCTCCCCATGCCTTCGGCCTGGTGGAAAACAACTAAACATACTCTCTCCCCATGCCTTCGGCCTGGTGGAGACTACAAAACATACTCTCTCCCCATGCCTTCGGCCTGGTGGAGACAATAAACATACTCTCTCCCCATGCCTTCGGCCTGGTGGAGACAACTAAACATACCCTCTCCCCATGCCTTCGGCCTGGTGGAGACAACAAAACATACTCTCTCCCAATGCCTTCGGCCTGGTGGAGACAACAATACATACTCTCTCCCCATGCCTTTGGCCTGGTGGAGACAACAAAACATACTCTCTCCCCATGCCTTCGGCCTGGTGGAGACAACAAAACATACTCTCTCCCCATGACTTCGGCCTGGTGGAGACAACTAAACATACTCTCTCCCCATGCCTTCGGCCTGGTGGAGACAACAAAACATACTCTCTCCCCATGCCTTCGGCCTGGTGGAGACAACTAAACATACTCTCTCCCCATGCCTTCGGCCTGGTGGAGACAACTAAATATACTCTCTCCCCATGCCTTCGGCCTGGTGGAGACAATAAACATACTCTCTCCCCATGCCTTCGGACTGGTGGAGACAACTAAACATACCCTCTCCCCATGCCTTCGGCCTGGTGGAGACAACAAAACATACTCTCTCCCCATGCCTTCGACCTGGTGGAGACAACTAAACACACTCTCTCCCCATGTCTTCAGCCTGGTGGAGACAATAAAACATACTCTCTCCCCATGCCTTCGGCCTGGTGGAGACAACAAAACATACTCTCTCCCCATGCCTTCGGCCTGGTGGAGACAACAATACATACTCTCTCCCCATGACTTCGGCCTGGTGGAGACAACAAAACATACTCTCTCCCCATGCCTTCGGCCTGGTGGAGACAACTAAACATACTCTCTCCCCATGCCTTCGGCCTGGTGGAGACAATAAAACATACTCTCTCCCCATGCCTTCGGCCTGGTGGAGACAATAAAACATACTCTCTCCCCATGCCTTCGGCCTGGTGGAGACAACAATACGAGCTGCTGCTGGCAGTTGGCGTGTGAAATTAAATGCTATGTGTAGCTGGCATGGTGAATGAGAGTCTCATTAACCATGCCAGCTAGGCTGCTACACATTTCACACGTCACCAACTTGTATGAGAGCCATGTGTGAAAGACAACCACTAGTGCAACGAATTGATCATAAATTATGGGGGAAACGTGCAATAAACCATGACTTCCACATGGTCAGAACAAAAATCCAATTTGCAGATCAATCATATTGATTTTGATGTTATTGAGGATATATTGGCTGTACTGAGACTGCTGATGGTCTAAAAGTCTCACTTGTAAAAATGATTAGGTGTTAAAATTGTAATACAACAATCCCTTTAACAAATCGTTTTAATTTACACCATCACCTTATTGAATATATACTTAATGGGCCAAGGTTGTTTACAGCTTAATTAACATTCCACCAAAGCAGAGAAACTCACTCCATAGATATAATATTGTCTGCCCTCCGGGAACTATACTACCTGTCTAAAATGAGTCTAAAATTGCAGTCATGAGTCATGACTCATGTCTATTAGTGCCACATACAGTGAGTCCTATGGGACTGTGTGTGGTACAGTACGTAGGAGGAGTCTGCTTCTGGCTATAACCCTTGACAGATCGTACTGTAGCTAATGTACCATGGAGAGAGCCTGGGAGAGACGTAATATATTGTATGCATGTGCTGCTGTCATTCATAACCATTAGCCCGGAGTGTTGCTGCCTGTGGAGATACAGTAGATATCAATCAGCCATCACGTCAACGGGTATCCATGCTGAAGCTGCCATGTGACATCATCTAGTGATGAAACAATGATGGATGAGTCTAGGATATGGACATGTTGACCCATATGGCAATAACATCCATTGTGTTACATAATAATTGGCAAACTGAAAATTCAACTTGAAACTGGGGGGGATTGATTGATGTAAGGATTTGAAGTTGGATATGGATGGATGGTAAATGTGTTTTGATACTAGCCATCTCTTACTGTACTTCAATAAGACAGAGACAGACACAGACATTATTGGAGACTGGTAAATATAAACGATGATAATCGTTATCTTTTCGTCACATCAAATCACACATAGTAAAATCATCAGTGTTCTTTTAAACATTTTGGGGCGGGAACCCCTTTTGGTGTTTTAAGAATTGTTATACTTTAGCCATTGAAAAATAGCAGATCAACAAGCCCATAGCGCGGCACTCGGTGCCGCGCTATGAGCTTGTAGATCTGCTATTTTTGAAAAATCGTCAAAATGTGACGCAAATCTTTGAATATATATTCTTTCACAGCCAAAGTTTTTAACTCAAATCTTTGCTTCTGGGGGGGTCCCTGGAACAACATACTTTCAGATGGGGGTCGGCGGCCAATTAGATATAATCTTGGGGGTCCTTGACATGAAAATGTTTGAGAACCACTGACATAGAAACATAGGGTTTTTCAGAAAACTGTCAGGATTTAGAAGGTATTTGTAGAATCGTTCCCAGGTCAAAATAGGTTAAACATCTGTACACTCTCAGAGTTAAATGACTACGCGGGATTTCACAGTGCAGTGTCGTCGTATGTTCAGATTCACTGAGTATAAAAGTACAGAACGAAGAATTGTCTGGAGAGGAGGAGGAACAGGATAATTTCAATCTCAGAACTGTACCATTCTGATGGAGCTGCGTCGTCAGGTGTCTTTTCAAAAGATCCATAAATAGCACCCCCCCAGCCCCCCCCCCCCCACCCAACCCACCACCCCAAGCTGCAGACATGCCTCCCTCCTCTCAGTGTCGTTAAGCCCAATTGGAGTGGTAATTGCTTGTGGCGAGGCAGTCAACCACATCAGTGATGGAAGCAAGGAGGAGGCGCTGCTATTTTTGGCAGATTCCTGTTGTAACAGCTACAAGGGCACCTGACTGTCTGTCTTTTAGTATTGAGTTTATGGCCTTCAGGTGCTGCCAAAAACAATACCTATTGTTTTGTGCGTAGATCTACTATGACGGAATGAATGAATAACATGGCGTTTTGTGAGAGGTACGGTGGGGTGGATTTCTCAAAAATGGAGAGCATCGATGCCAAAGGTCATAGCCTATAGTTTCAGTCATGTTTCACACCATGAATTGTTATAGTTCTCGTAATTGCTTTGACAGAAATATCATACTCTTGAACCATCAAGCTATTTAATTAATGTAGGGCATCCATCATAAAGAACAATTATATATCTCTGCTTCCCTATCACAGCAAAATCATCTCATCTGTGTTCTTGTGTAGCGCTGAGTGCGTACAATGGATTGGCAATTTAACTAGCAGATCTACAAGCTCATAGCGCGCCACCGAGTGGTGCGCTAAGAGCTTGTAGGTCTGCTATTTTTGAAAAATCGTGAAAATGCGCCACAAATCTTTGAATATTATATTATATATTCTTTCGGAATACCTTTTTATTTATTTCGACGTCAGGCCTACAGTAAATGGGTTAACGTGACACTTGAAATGTCAAGCCATTTTACTTTTTTTTTATTGTATTTTCAGGTGCCTTTGAAAACGGCATGACAGAAGGTTATGTTTCACCTTGCCACCTCACCTTGCCCGCTGCCTGCCCGGCCCGCTGACAGATCCAACCCAGCAGGTTTGCTCTGGTTCTACAGATGGCACAGTAGCTGGTGATGGGCAGTACTATAGACTCCGGTACACTGGAGACTGGACTGGCACAACACACACGCGCAGAGGGAGGATGTGAGTACTACCCAGGCGGTGAAATGCCACGTGTTAACCCATTTTGGGCAGGAACCCATTTTGGTGTTATAGCATTATGTTATGCTTTAGCTATTTAAAAATAGCAGATCTACAAGCTCATAGCGCGCCACCGAGTGGCGCGCTACGAGCTTGTAGGTCTGCTATTTTAGAAAAATCGAAGATTTAAAAAAAAATCTGATCTCAGGTCAGAATGGAAAACTGTCAGGATGTAGAAGACATTTTTTGAATCTGATCTCAGGTCAGAATGGAAAACTGTCAGGATGTAGAAGACATTTTTAGAATCTGATCTCAGGTCAGAATGGGTTAAACGCAAAGGAACAGATGCTCCTATCGCCATGGCAACGCCAGTGAGTCAGGACAACGTCGCCATGACTCCCGGGGTCTATTGTTCAGCATGCTATTTCCCTTATCACTAATTACAAGATGTTCACTGGGGCGCTGACAGTTCATTATTAATGCCGGGGAGTTCTCTGATTCCCGATTCCAATGGTATATACTAGCCTATATCAGCTGAATTTGCACATATTTAAGCATAAATGCGGGAAAAATAGGCAAAATAGGAAAATGCCAAGTTTTGCCCGTTCCTCCCGAGTCCTATTCGTGATAATATCCCATCAGATATACAACCTCGTCTGGATGCAGAAATTAATTAGATTTACTGTAGCTAGAATAATTAGGCTAGTCTCTCTATGTGTGTGTGTGTGTGTGTGTGTGTGTGTGTGTGTTTGTGTGTGTGTGTGTGTGCGCGTGCGTGCGTGCGTGCGTGCGTGCGTGCCTAGCTGTTTTTTCAATTAAAAACTATAAGGAGCTGTTTCCCTTTGTTACAAATGAAGACCAATGAAATATGCCTATAGTCCCAAACTATATGCTAACGAAAACAAAGCAATATCCAGGAAGGAGTTTCAGTTCAACCAGAGGGGTTCTCGGCCCGTGTGTGACCTCTCAGGGACAACACAGACATGACACAGATGTCCCTGGGTGCTCACAAAGGGCTTCTCAAGTTCACTTCCGTTCTGTGAAGGAGGAATACGTTCTGTAAAATAATGTCCCCTCACAGCGATCCCTTGACCTCAGAATGCATCGTCGGCTTCAGAGCAGGATACAGCGGCTCCTTCCACTGTCCCTTTGCCAGCTGTGGATTATTAATAACCACCAAAGACCCTGAATATGAATGATGAGGACAGTAAGTTGTTTGTTGTACGGTCCAGGTCCTCACAGCGTATACTCCGTATAGCCTCCAAAAAGCCCTTAGTTGTTCATGCTATATATGGGGTTTCAGACCAGGCAAGGTCTTCAGGTTCATGGATACAAAAATACTGACTCAACTTTTTCTCACAGTCAAAATGTAGCTCACTCCCGCTGCGTGCAATAATAAAGATTTTAAGGGAGGTAATTGTTTTATCTTTTTAAATTATAGCTTAAGCCCTATTTTATACTATGGCTATTTGAAAATAGAAATGGACACAACGGTATATAATAGTATGTTGCCCCAATCCATCCCTTGATGAGTCCAAAGCATGCAGGGAAGCGTTGGGTACTATTTTAATGGTCGTTGTTATTTCTTAGCTGGGGATTGAACCCTGACTTCCCAGTCGGGAGGTCACTCTAACCACAAGACACTCATTCATAGTCTGGATTTTCGGTGGTGAGGTGACCACAGCTACGGTTGTGAGCTGACCACCGGAGCTGAAATGACGTTGAGCGGTGGTGAGTAAAAACAGAGAGAAGGGCTGGAGCGGTGGCGGTGGTTTGCTCTTCACCGCGGCTCGTGACGTCATGTTGTAGTTCGGTGGTCACCTCACCACCGAACATCCAGACTATGAATGAGCCTTGACACTGACCTGGTGTTTCTCTGAAGTTATTATGAGGAGACAAATTGGTTTGAGCCTTTAAAGACACATGTATGATGAGATTAAACTTAGCTGTTTGGACATCTATCTACGCAACAGTTACTTTGAATTGTTTGTATTTGCTGGAATAGGGGTTCTCTTTCTCTCCATGCAATGCAATTGCGGTACCCTCCACTATAACTTTCCAGGCAGTAAAAAATTGGGAATTTATTAGTGGTGAAAAGTAACAAACAAACAAACAAACAAACTAAAGTATTGCATTACTGTATGTTGCATAGTAATTTTATGGACTTTTGTATTGTTAAATTGATGATTGCTTATATAAAAGCGCTTCAGTGTTACAGTAAAAGAAGCTTCCAAACATGCCTTGAATATCAGTTAATAATGATATCTAACAACAATTATTCCTACAGGTGTTCAAAGCAAAGGAAACACGACACCCTTTTCACGTCATTGAATATCCATTTACCTCTAATTTATACTTTTATGTGACCAAATGGACTCAATGCTCTGGAACACTACGGAATTAATATTATTTTTCTCCTTTTTTTCCCCCTTTTTGCCTTTCTTTCTTTTTTTTGCCTCTACAATTCTGGAACATGCTGAGTGGATGACATCCCATCATAAGTCATTCCCCTCCACAAATGACTTTTAACCCATTTAGACCTGACGTCGAAATTAAAAAAATGTCTTCAAAAGTTTTCTGAATAACCTCATGTTTCTGTATCAGTGGTTCTCAATATTTCATGTCAAGAACCCCAAAAATTATATGTAATATGCCTCCACCCCCCATCTGAAAATATGTTGTTCCAGGGACCTCCCCAGAAGCAAAGATTTGAGTTAAAATGTTCACTCTGTAATAATATATATTCAAAGATTTGAGGCACATTTTCACGATTTTTCAAAAATAGCAGACCTACAAGTTCTTGTAGACCTACAAGAGCTTGTAGATCTGCTATTTTTCAATAGTTAAAACACCAAAAGGGGTTCCCGCTCAGAATGGATTAATGTCATGTTAAATCAATCTCTGCCGTTGGTCCATGTGTTCCAGGGGACCGTGTGGCTGCCTGTCATCAGGATGAGCAGACATGCTTTGAACCATCAATGAAGAGGACATGCTTCCATCTTCTCTGCTCGGACACATCTGGACACATCTGGACACATCTGTTCGCCATGAGACAAGCGGGGTCACATCTGGCTTGACCTGACCTCACTGCATGTCTGGAAATTATATAATAATAATAATAATAATAATAATAAAACTTTATTTGTATAGCACCTTTCATGACATGAAATGCAGCTCAAAGTGCTTTACAGAACAATGTAGAATAAAAATATACAGTTTCCTATATCTCTATTGGACGATCTCATGTTGACCTGAGATCAGATTCTAAAAATGTCTTTTCTACATCCTGACAGTTTTCTGAAAAAGCTATGTTTCTATGTCAGTCGTTCTTCGATTTTTCAAAAATAGCAGACCTACAAGCTCGTAGCGCGCCACTCGGTGGCGCGCTATGAGCTTGTAGATCTGCAATTTTTCAATAGCTAAAGCATAACATAATGCTAACACCAAAAGGGGTTCCCGTGAAATAATGTTCTGCAAAGCTGTAAAATATTGATCTTCTTTGTACTGTATAACTGCAGTGTTTCTGACAAAAATATCCAGAAAGACTGTAGGTTGGACAGTAGGACAAAGATTCCCTGCAAATGCTTCTGTTTTTAGATTTTTTTGTGGTTAATAAATAATTAATTGCTTTAGTAATTATTTTTAATTTGATATTTTTAATTGGGCTATTGTTATCTTATTTAGCATCTTTCCACTCCTATCCACTGAAGGCCTGTCTGTGTTGCATCATGACCTCCTGCTGTGCTGCTCGGAGGCCTGGATTCCCTTCGGGATCAATAAAGATGTATCTAAAACGATACAAGGGAAAATGTATAAAGTTTTGGTCTAATTGGGTGCTAATGCTAATGCTAATCCTAATGCTAATGGCCCATAGCACTTACCCTACCCCCTTAGATAGCATTTCTGTTGGCTTAGATAGCATTTGACACAGACTTATAGCATGTTATGTAGACAGCACTATAATTGCATTGTATATAGTCATAGCACGCCATAGTACATATGTATAGCATATAGTAGTAAATATGTATAGTTTATATGTATAGTGTATGTATAGTTTCATTATATAGATATTCCACTGTTACTTTCTTAGCTTACGCATGTTTCATGATAAATGCTTTTGCCTTTTATGTGATATATTGCCATGCTTTTTGTTCTTGCTTAATGTAAGTCGCTCTGGATTAAGAGCGTCTGCCAAATGCCTAAATTGTAATTGTAATTGTAATTGTAATTGTAATTGTAATTGTAATCAGTGTTGATTTCGTCGACTATAAAACTAAGACGAAAAATGTTCGTCGACTACCTTTTTTCACTGACAAAAACTGACAGAATTGGACCAGGGATCTCGGCCCCCATGAGGAATTGGACCTGAATATATATATATATATATATATTCGCTATCGGTTGGGCGGGCCCCCATGACGATTATAAAAACATTTTGTCTCTGTCTGGGGAGGGGACTTGCGAGGGAGTTGGACAAAGGCAACGGACGGGGACAGGAAGAAGTATAGGGGGGGGGGTTGAGCTGAAGGGAATAAAACAGCTGACGGTACAGGGTTCGTTTGTTTGGTGCCATTGTGCGCCGTCAGGGTTTTTCCTGCTACAGTAGGTACAGTAGGTGCCCACGGTCATGGTGGCTCCTCCACTCTTCTGGGGTTTGTGTTTGGCTGATGGTGGAACACAGACCTGGAGGACAGCAGATGGAGGAGGATTATAGCTGCCCTAATTGCCCTGCTATGAAACAACGACCCTACATCTGCCAAGAAGGCTTTGATCTCCTCCTTGGCATTATTATAATCTGTTGTACGATATGGTGTGTTAATTGAAAATGGCCGTGAGCTTGTAGATCGACTATTTTGCAGGGCGCGCGACACTGTCATACGATTAATCGTATAAGACAGCACAGCTCGCCAATGCTGCCATTGTCTATAGATATGAGTACCGGTAATGCTTCTATCTCTGACCTCATGTTCTCACCTCTCTCCTCACGGGTATATATACACGTCCCACACTTCCAAGCCATCTAAAGCCATATAATTTTAAATATTTAATGTGCATTTTCACTACAGTATTAAAGGTGTGAGCTGTTTGTATACAGGGGAGTTATACGGAGTGTCCTTTGATACTCGTAGAGCTTGTGTCTGAGTCTGAGACAATAAGCTATTTTGGGCGTGAACCCCTATTTTTGCAATAGCTTTAGCTATTGCAAAAATAGCAGATCTACAAGCTCATAGCGCGCCACCGGGTGGCGCGCTACGAGCTTGTAGGTCTGCTATTTTCGAAAAATCGAAGAACGACTGACATAAAAACATCGCCTTTTCAGAAAACTGTCAGGATGTATAGAAGACATTTTTAGAATCTGATCTCAGGTCAAAATGGGATAAGAGAGAGCGGATATGCCCTCTGCTATAATTCTTTACAAACATGACATGGCTCCGGGGATCGCATCCCTCTCACTAAACAGACAGAATCATCTGCTATAAACAGAAACAGCACTGCTGCGAATTGCGGTCGGCACTCTGCGCTGCGATGCCCATGAGAAATGTCGGAGAACAAAACCGTGTCTGTGTTCCTATATATAACACAACTTGGCAGTGAGTTATGAGATTTCCCCCTGTTTTGTAAATGATGTTTTCAAATTGACGACGATGATACACACCTGACAACATTGTTATTGTCGAGTTATTGCCCCCGAATGAATGGTGGGATGGATGAAAACCTCGCGTAGTGTTTGACTTGAAAGAATGAATCATTGCACAGTCAATTTAACTCTAACCGTCCCTCAGGGGGTCCACTGTCACACTCTCGTAGTTAAATGAACACTCCGGATTGTACCGCAGTGTGCAGCCGAGTGTGAGCGGCGAGCAGACTGTTCCATGTGTTGTTTGGCCCCGGGCTCTATTCTCACACTGTAGTGTCATTGACACGCACACACACACACACACACACGCACACACACACACACACACACACACACACACACACACACACACACACACACACACACACACACACACACACACACACACGCGCATGGCGGCCATCACTATAAAACACTGCCTGCTGAGGCTATCCAGGGCTTTCCTCCTCCTATCACAACCCTTTGGGGCTTCTCTGTCTCTTTGTCCTATGTTTGTCCTGTCTGTCTGTCTGTCTGTCTGTCTGTCTGTCTGTCTGTCTGTCTGTCTGTCTGTCTGTCTGTCTGTCTGTCTGTCTGTCTGTCTGTCTGTCTGTCTGTCTGTCTGTCTGTCTGTCTGTCTGTCTGTCTGTCTGTCTGTCTGTCTGTCTGTCTGTCTGTCTGTCTGTCTGTCTGTCTGTCTGTCTGTCTGTCTGTCTGTCTGTCTGTCTGTCTGTCTGTCTGTCTGTCTGTCTGTCTGTCTGTCTGTCTGTCTGTCTGTCTGTCTGTCTGTCTGTCTGTCTGTCTGTCTGTCTGTCTGTCTGTCTGTCTGTCTGTCTGTCTGTCTGTCTGTCTGTCTGTCTGTCTGTCTGTCTGTCTGTCTGTCTGTCTGTCTGTCTGTCTGTCTGTCTGTCTGTCTGTCTGTCTGTCTGTCTGTCTGTCTGTCTGTCTGTCTGTCTGTCTGTCTGTCTGTCTGTCTGTCTGTCTGTCTGTCTGTCTGTCTGTCTGTCTGTCTGTCTGTCTGTCTGTCTGTCTGTCTGTCTGTCTGTCTGTCTGTCTGTCTGTCTGTCTGTCTGTCTGTCTGTCTGTCTGTCTGTCTGTCTGTCTGTCTGTCTGTCTGTCTGTCTGTCTGTCTGTCTGTCTGTCTGTCTGTCTGTCTGTCTGTCTGTCTGTCTGTCTGTCTGTCTGTCTGTCTGTCTGTCTGTCTGTCTGTCTGTCTGTCTGTCTGTCTGTCTGTCTGTCTGTCTGTCTGTCTGTCTGTCTGTCTGTCTGTCTGTCTGTCTGTCTGTCTGTCTGTCTGTCTGTCTGTCTGTCTGTCTGTCTGTCTGTCTGTCTGTCTGTCTGTCTGTCTGTCTGTCTGTCTGTCTGTCTGTCTGTCTGTCTGTCTGTCTGTCTGTCTGTCTGTCTGTCTGTCTGTCTGTCTGTCTGTCTGTCTGTCTGTCTGTCTGTCTGTCTGTCTGTCTGTCTGTCTGTCTGTCTGTCTGTCTGTCTGTCTGTCTGTCTGTCTGTCTGTCTGTCTGTCTGTCTGTCTGTCTGTCTGTCTGTCTGTCTGTCTGTCTGTCTGTCTGTCTGTCTGTCTGTCTGTCTGTCTGTCTGTCTGTCTGTCTGTCTGTCTGTCTGTCTGTCTGTCTGTCTGTCTGTCTGTCTGTCTGTCTGTCTGTCTGTCTGTCTGTCTGTCTGTCTGTCTGTCTGTCTGTCTGTCTGTCTGTCTGTCTGTCTGTCTGTCTGTCTGTCTGTCTGTCTGTCTGTCTGTCTGTCTGTCTGTCTGTCTGTCTGTCTGTCTGTCTGTCTGTCTGTCTGTCTGTCTGTCTGTCTGTCTGTCTGTCTGTCTGTCTGTCTGTCTGTCTGTCTGTCTGTCTGTCTGTCTGTCTGTCTGTCTGTCTGTCTGTCTGTCTGTCTGTCTGTCTGTCTGTCTGTCTGTCTGTCTGTCTGTCTGTCTGTCTGTCTGTCTGTCTGTCTGTCTGTCTGTCTGTCTGTCTGTCTGTCTGTCTGTCTGTCTGTCTGTCTGTCTGTCTGTCTGTCTGTCTGTCTGTCTGTCTGTCTGTCTGTCTGTCTGTCTGTCTGTCTGTCTGTCTGTCTGTCTGTCTGTCTGTCTGTCTGTCTGTCTGTCTGTCTGTCTGTCTGTCTGTCTGTCTGTCTGTCTGTCTGTCTGTCTGTCTGTCTGTCTGTCTGTCTGTCTGTCTGTCTGTCTGTCTGTCTGTCTGTCTGTCTGTCTGTCTGTCTGTCTGTCTGTCTGTCTGTCTGTCTGTCTGTCTGTCTGTCTGTCTGTCTGTCTGTCTGTCTGTCTGTCTGTCTGTCTGTCTGTCTGTCTGTCTGTCTGTCTGTCTGTCTGTCTGTCTGTCTGTCTGTCTGTCTGTCTCTTTGTCCTCTGTCTGTCTGTCTCTTTGTCCTCTGTCTGTCTGTCTGTCTGTCTCTTTGTCCGCGCGCACACACACACACACACACACACACACACACACACACACACACACACACACACACACACACACACACACACACACACACACACACACACACACACACACACACACACACACACACACACACACACACACACACACACACACACACACACACACACACACACCGAATAGATTTCCTCTTCATTTCAAACTCTTCATTTGATTTGATTTCTTCCCCAGAAGGTACAACAAAGGCACAAGTGGTGTGTGCATGAGTGCGTGAGTGCGTGCGTGCGTGCGTGCGTGCGTGCGTGTCTGGTGCGTGTATCAGGGAAAACTATTACCAAAAACCCTTTGCAAGACATATGGTGCTCCACTTTTGGCCACAGATATCTCCTGCTCTCGTCCCTTAGGGCGATTAGCCTCCAGGGTTTGTCGGAAGCAACACTGTTACCGCGTGAGTCTGCTGAAGGGGTTCGATTGAGAGCTGATTAGTGGTGGTCTGGCATTCTGTCATCTGGGCATATACAGGTTTCACAGGCCACGGCAGAGGAAGAATAGCCTGCAGGGAGGATTTGCAGTCAGACGGAACAGGTGCCATACTTGGTGTGTGCAAGATTTAAGAAATTGAATCTGACATTCACGAGTGAGGGGAGGACGGAGAAGGAGATCAGCCGGAGAATCGAAGCAGCAGGGACGGTGTTGCAGTCGCTGTACCTCACTGCTGTGACGAAACAGTTGAGCCAGAAGGCAAAGCTCTCTGTCTACCGAGCAATCTTCGTTCCTACTCTCACCTATGGTCATGAAGTGTTCCTATACTCTCACCTATGGTCATGAAGTGTGGGTCATGACCGAAAGAATAAGGTCGCGAATACAAGCGGACAAAATGAGTTTTCTTCGACGGGTGGTTGGCATCTCCCTTAGAGATAGGGTGAGAAGTTCAGTCACACGAGAGAGACTCGGAGTAGAGCCGCTGCTCCTTCGCCTGGGAAGGAGTCAGCTGAGGTGGTTCGGGCATCTGGTTAGGATGCCTCTTGGGCGTCTACCTAGGGAGGTCCTCGACGCATGTCCCACTGGGAGGAGACCCCGGGGCAGACCAAGGCGCAGTTGGAGGAAATACATTGACCAACTGGCCTTGGAACGTCTCGGGATCCCCCAGGAGGAAGTCACTAATGTTGCTCTGGAGAGGGAAGTCTGGAGCAGTCTGGTGGAGCTGTTGCCCCCGCGACCCGACTACGGATAAGCGGTTGAAGATGGATGGATGGATGGATACCATGGTCTCACTATAGTACACTACATTGTGCAGCATACACAACCTCGGACGCTAAACAAGGTTGACGACAAGCTGTTGTTAAAGACAAGAAAGAAACAAGCCCAAAATCTCACAATTTACCACGCATGCAGGCACACACACACACACACACACACACACACACACACACACACACACACGTGTCTGCTTCGCATTACTCTACCTGGGTTAGCTTACGTGTTGTACTTAAAAGTTGACATTAGAATCCCAAATAATATTGGCGCACGGCATGATAAGAACTATAGTGGGTTGTTGCTGGCTGCAATGCTATCCCATCGGCTAGAGGCAAAAAGTGTCTGGTTGCCTATAGAGACGAGGCAGCCAATCAGGACTCGTCACTACAGCAGCCAATGAGAAAGATAGGTCGCTACTACAGCAAGTGGGCGTGAAAGCCAAGCAGAGAGAAAATAGACCAGCTGTGCTTTATACACAGCAGCTGGTAAAAAACGAAACACAATACGGCTTTTTAGGATTTAAAATGTTGTAGTGATGCAAACATGCAAACATCTATAGACCGCATCGCTGTTTCATGTATTTTTATGGAAACTCACACACTAAAATCCTACTGTATGTGTTCATTTATCCACTTGTAGCTCCGACTGAACAATTTATACACAATCAAGAGTTACTGTGGTAAATGGTGCATTTATATAGCGCCTTTATCCAAGGCACTTTACAGAGATTGTGCATTACATTCACCCGGAAACCATGCAAGTGTCTTGCTCAAGGACACTTTGACACCAACTCTGGGGGTAGCCCGGGTTCGAACTGGCAACCTTACGGTTCCCATCCAGCCACCGCCGCCCTTCTCACTGCACTTCTCACTCACTTAATGGTACACTAACTGCACCATTACTTACACAAGCATGAACAGTACATCTGGGAGTTCACTGAGATCATATACGGCACTACCGTAACGGTAGACACATGCAGTGTACAATGAACCGATTCACTGTCTGAACAACATGGTGTATCCACACCATGTTGTTCAGACAGTGAATCGGATGAGAGACAGAGAAAGGAGGGGAGGAGAGCAGAAGAGAGCAGAGCAGAGAAGAGAAGAAAGCATCTCTCAGCAACCCACTTGTGGTCCGAGTTCTGTTTGCTCCAGAACTCCAAAAAAGTTTCACGTGAGACAGCACTTTGAAAACAACTGCATGAGAAGCAGCCAAAGAGACAGGCTGACCTACATACTAGGAAACCCTTATGATCCTCTGGGATGAAAGCCTTGCCGCGGATGATTAAACAGAGCATCCTTTAAAGCACGTTTGCTTCGCACCCGCAGCCTCTCACGTGCGTGCGGTCCCTTCCCTTCCCAGCACATTGATTACAGAAAAGTGTTATAAATGACACAACCATAAGTAAGCTGTATACTATGCTATCATGTTCGCTGAGTGGCCTATCTGTCATGACTGGAAAATGGAGCTCATTTGAATCGATATATGGCATGAGTAATTATGGCACACAGCAAAGTCCTATATATTGCACCACTGTTTTGACTGAAATATATCTCTTGACCTATAATATGCTATTGATTTCTATTCATCTGTAATTTCTCTATACATTTACTAGTCTCTCACTAATGGAGGGCATGGTAAATAAGGTCTCACATAGGCCTAGTAAGAAGGTACAGATAGGCCTATATGTATAAGTATATACTGTAGACAAAACTATAAACATATAAGATGACATAACTAAAAATTCATCACATGGACGCACCTGGGACGTCTCCTCAGTGATGTATCCTGAGGTCAACGGGGTTTCGGGTCTACCAACATCATACCCATCACTTTGACGACCCAGCCAGGGTTGATCAAATCCCGACTTACGTCCATGCAGTAGCTACCCTCCTCGATCAGTCCATCAGGGAATGAGCAAGGCCACACAATCCGTTGCTCCGAAACTACTCTGCCGGGACTGGGAGAACCAGAATCTGGCGTGTGGAAGGACTATAGGCTCTGTGGGTTGACTCCTGTCCGGGCCCCTCCTACGTCTCACCAGGTCCACTCCTGCTCTCATCGGGCCCAGGGCCTGTGCGTTGCACCAGACTCCTATCTCCAGGCACTTCATTCTCTCCGGTGGTCACCAAACTATACCCGGTTGTCACATAGTCTATTCCTATGAGTCACCATGAATAGAATAACTAATAGCTACCAGTTTGAAGGCATCAATGCTAATGTCAATGTCTAAATTCCATCGAGTCTACAGTCTACACGATTAGCTTCAACATTTTGACTTTTAGACATCAGATCAGACATCCTGATGATTTCTTCTGGGAGATTTCTGAGCACCCTACAATGTGTGACGTCATTCCCAGAAATTGGTGTGCCGATTTTTTCATTTTATATATGACTTCATTTTGATCCAGCACCCAGCCTAAAGGTATAGATGTGCGTGTCCTTTTTGACTGTTTGTTCAGCCTCCTCTACTATGTCATTCCTAGAGATAACACAGGCTGGCAGACTGGGAACACCGTAGAGGCAGCAGACCAGAAGGGGTCACTCTGTCCCCACCACTCACTGTAGAGTTGCCTTCCCCTCCATCTGAATACACTACACTCTGTCCCCACCGTTCACTGTAAGTCTGCCTTCCCATCCATTCATCTGAATACAGTACAAAACAGTATAGGCTGGAAGAGCACAGTTGTTCACATAATATGTGAACACCTGTTTGTAGAGACATACGTCATCATATGAATCAGAAGTCAGATGGAACCTCAACATTTATATAGGTCTGACCAGCTGTTGTCAGATTAAGGTTGACACATTCAGTATACTGGAGATATTAGCCTGCATGCCAAAAATCAGCCAAAATGGAGCACTATGGATGTTTTACAGCTTCATTTCTTTAGCAGTTTTCCAGTTTTCCACGCATGCACGCACGCACGCACGCACGCACGCACGCACGCACGCACGCACGCACGCACGCACGCACGCACACAAAGTTAACTCTTGAGTGTGTGTAGCCTGCCTACAAATGTAGGCTATACATTTGTGCATTCACAGAATTACAAATGGATAAATGATCACCAAAGATATTACTGTGTGTACAGTCGCACACTGAAATGCACACACATCCACACACTGGAGCACAATCACGCTCATATTCCAATCCTTCCCCATTGCTCCCCACTCAGGTTGCACCTGCTCCAGTGTCCTCCCTCCCCTTCCTTCCTTCCTTCCTTCCTTCCTTCCTTCCTTCCTAGGGGGAAGGTGAGCCGCAAGGAGAGAGAGAGAGAACAACAACGCACATCTTACAAGTTAAAACAGCTCATACAGAGTTGTCACTGCATGTACTTTTTTTTAAACCACATATCTTTGCTGAAAATAGCAGATCTTCAAGCAACGTGCTGTGACCTTGTATAGATCTGCTATATGTGGCTAATGTGCGCCCCCAGAATATGGATGATTCTGGGGTTCAAGTGGTCAATATATCAATATATTCTCTCGATTATTTGTCTTTGGCAACTATAGGGATGCCCGAGAGGCCGGGCGGGGGGGGGGGGGGGGGGGGGGGTGTCCCTCAGGGCTGCAAGCACAGGCAGAGAAGACGAGGAGGAAGGCTCTGATTTGTATTCATTTACTGATGAGAGAGAGAGAGAGAGAGAGGGAGAGAGAGAGAGAGAGAGAGAGAGAGAGAGCAATTAACCACGTGTTCTGTCTCGCCCGTCAGCTCTCCACGCCGCCGCGGTGGGACACCTGTACGGAAGGAGGAACCGACCAATCAATCGGTCTCTCTCTCTCCCCCGGAGGCTTCTTGTCCAATCAACCCTGGACTCTGACATGGAAGTTAATCACCACTCCGTCTCTTAACGAATGACGGCACAAAGGACGGAAAGGAGCATTAGTGGAGCTGCGTGGCACACACACACACACACACACACACACACACACACACACACACACACACACACACACACACACACACACACACACACACACACACACACACACACACACACACACACACACACACACACACACACAATCATAGGCATATCGGAAAAAGACAAGAATATAGGAGAGAAGATATAGGCCTCCATTTTCGTCACCGCTAAACCCCTTGTCCCTAAACTTCTTTGCCTTTTTTTTCTTTTACTATTTTGAAAAACATTTTTGAATAGTTATTAACTAAACAATCTACATCGACACGTTGTGAGCTTGTAGACTGGCAAAATAGTAAAAAAAAAAAAAAGGCAAAGAAGTTTAGGGATAAGGGGTTTAGCGGTGACGAAAATGGAGCCTATAGCCTATATCCCACTACTGTATAGGCAAAATGAGGTATTCACAGTGGGAAGAGTGCAAACAATGTAGTGGAATCGAATCAAGTGATCGTCGATGCAGGTCACTCTCCCTTTTTGTACGAATGCTACTGCTGTGTACATTTGGAAGACCTTTGGCAAAGATGTAAGCACTTTTTAACAAAGTCTCTGGGGTGCAGTTGGCATTCTGCGTATTACTAGAAGTACTGATCTTCAAAGGGTCTTTGATCCCAGTGTGGTCTGTCCAGCAGGGACACAGGATAAAGGGCAGCGCTGCTGACTGACTGTGTGTGTGTAACACACAGACACACACACAGCGCACACGTGCGTGCGTGTGTGGCTGTGTGCATGCATGCGTGCTTGCTTGTGTGCGTGCGTGCGTTAACTTGGGGTGCATACTTAGTTTAGACTAGTCATTGGTTAGACATGGGTTAAGGTTAGGTTTAGGTGTGCTGCCCCGTGGGAGGTTATAGGTTAGGGTGAGGGTTTGAGATAGGTTGTAGTTGTATAGGACTAATGACTGGTCTAACCAATGACTATAGTCTAAACCAAAAACTGTCGAAACTAAGTACTGCACCTGCGTGCGTTGTGTGCACTGTGTGTGAATGCATGAATAGGCATACACATGCTCATGCATGAGACATGCCTGCACTTAATATGCACGCAACAGATGCACGCACAAGCAAACACAGGTCATTCCATGCATTATTGCACATGCCATGTGTTGCTGTGCTTGTGGGAGCGAGGCCTAACTGTGCTTGGGAACAGCTTGAAGGGTAATTGCGCATAGTGAGCTGTGTGTCCGCATGCAGACGGGCGGCAGCCCCCCAAAGCGCCTCTTCTGCGCCTGGGAGGGGTGGGGATGGGTTGATCAGGGCTTTGAAGCTGTCTCAGATCTCCTCCTCCTCCTCCTCCTCATCAAACACACCCTACTTACTGGCATTTGACAGGCCACAAATTTGGACATTGACCTGCTCTAGATTCTTCCATCACAGTTTGCCGTTGAGGAAGGAGTCGAATTAAGGACCATCTCCACTTGCTCATTGATGTTTAGATACATTAATCCGTTATAGTCTCCCTGTCTGTCTCCAGTTTGAACAGTATCTGTTCACTATTACCCACACGCAGGTGTGAAGCTATTTGCTCTCGACATAACTCAGTTATACCAACAACAGTCAGTGCTTATGGGTGACATCAGCCATGGATGGGGATGAAAGCTTGATCGGGAGCTGAAGCTAAATCTGTCCGTGTCAGGGATTAGCCTTGTGACAGGGCCCAGGGGGGCCTCAGTCAGTCGCCACCCCCTAGCTCAATGTGAGGGCAGCGATCTGGCTGCATATAGGTGTATACCCCTCCATGATCCAAGGGCTGCTGTTGTTGCTGATGTTCCTCTGACCGACATGCATATGGATTAAGACTCAAGATACTTCAGTAACCTACGCAGGTTTTTACAAGCCTCTGGATACCACTGCCATGGCTGTCTGATTATACCTGCCCTCTCTCTCTCAGCCCTGATTGTGCGTGGGCAGACAGCAGGCATGTTTGACACGAGCACTTGTTTTCCTTCCACCATGCATTTCTCTCCACCTTCTTCAATGGAAATCATGGTGGGTTGTGGAGAGCTCCGCAAAGTCAGATGGGAAAATAATGCTTTAAAAGAAAATACACAACACAACTATCTATCCTTACTTTGAAAATACTGCATTCTACCATGCTGGGCCCATATTGCTATAGCCTAGATTACAAGACACAAATCATGTGTTCCCAAACAAAGCCAGACATTACAATCCCCTAAGGCCTAATGACAGATTTAGAACGGCTGATGTGGCTCAAGAAAAAGCAAGCTTGTGATTTTACGAGGGCTCCTTTGATGCCCAGCAGTGCCTGGATGGTAACCGTAAGGTTGCCAGTTCGAACCCGGGCTCCCCCAGAGTTACTGTCGAAGTGTCCTTGAGCAAGACACTGAACCCCTAATTGCTCCCGATGTGCTAGTTGGTGCCTTGCATGGTTTCCGCTGCCATCGGTGTATGAATGTGTGTGTGAATGGGTGAATGTAATGCACAATCTCTGTAAAGCGCTTTGGATAAAGGCGCTATATAAATGCACCATTTACCAAATGGGACCAGTGACGCGCACACATAGACATCAAAGGGGGGCTTCAGCCCCTGCACTTTTACCCGTGTGTAAAACAACGGCCCTCTCCAGTCCACTAATGCAGCATTTATTTACTGTGGTGGAAGAAAGGCAAATGCCACTCCTTTCCTTTCCATGCCACAGACCGGAAGGCAGGCAGCATTCAGGAGATTTGCTTTTTTCCCCGAAGTCTCTTGAACTTGAACACAGTATTTTGCGTTGAACAAATTTGTTTTGAAATCTATGTCGTACACCTGCATGTCCATATCTCCACTAGCTAAAGAGTGCTGTGTTGTGCCCCGAAAATAGCTGATCTTCAAGCTCTCAACGCGTCGCAGCGCGACGCATTGTGAGCTTGTACGTAGATCTGCTATTTTTGTCCAAAAGTGCCCCCTCTTACGGGATTTCAGCCCCTGCCCCTCGAACACTCTCTGCACGTCCCCATTTAATTTACCCATCCTGAAGCAGACCCTCTATTCTCATAGCGTTCTGCACTTTGTCAAAGTACAGTACCTTCATTAAAGGACCATACCTGTGGTCTGGCATGTTTACAATATTGACATTACGGTCGACCATTGTCTAATCAAAAGCATACCATGGTTTGTTCTGTATATAGGCCTGTTTGAGGAAGTCTGTGTTTTTATAATTCACTTCAGTATGGTTAGGTATGAAAATCAACTTCAAAATAAATATTAATTTAGGAATTACTGTGACCGTACAGTTTTGTTAAAGGGCCACTTCACCCCTTTTGCAATCTTATTTTAATGATGTTTGGGAGACAACTTAAGAAACACTTTTCTGTGGTTTTTATGAGGGTAATAGGTGTTTTTGAGTGGTGCAACCACTCCCTTACGGAGTTAAGTGTGTGGGTGGGTGACTGGCTGGCTGGCTGGGTGGCTGGGTGAAACAGGAAAGTGTTTCTTGTCAAACATAATTAAAATAAGTTCTGGTTGCAAAATTCCATGTTCCAAGTTCATTCTCCTGATGTGTGCACGTCTCTGATGTGCAGTGACAATTATCACCCTCCCCCCGGCTTCCCTCCCTTGAACACGGCCCACTGTGTTCGTACAGACCCCCCCCCCCCCCCAGCAGTACTGTGTGACAGGGATGTGATGGTACTGCAGGTCATCATATCATCATATCATATCATCATCATATCATACTATAATTAACTCAATGTCTGTCTGTCTGTCTGAATGTGTGTCAGAAACACTGCCGTAGCTAGCTCCTCACTGCCTGCACCAATCGCTCCCAATTTTCACATAGGCATTGACCATAATAATATGGAGGTCTTAACGAAGCCCTTTTTCCAATTTAACAAATAATTAATTAATAATTAATTTATTAGTGCGAGATGATAATAAGACCATGATACTGACCGTCAAGGTCAGTATCTATAGAGCTTGTAGATCGGCTATTTTCAGCAAGTGTAAATTCTGTCATTACGACAGCATCAAGGCCCGCCAAAATACATTTTAGTCGACTAAATCAACTGTAGATTTAGTCGACTAAAATATTATGATAACCTTTAGTCGACTAAAACTAGACTAACACTAAAACATTCCAGGTGACTAAAATGTGACTGAAACTAAAATGAAAACTATTCAAGAGACTATATGACTAAAACGAAAATCAAAAATTTCTGCCAAAAACAACACTGGTTGTGTTGCATGTTTGATGTTTCCTTAATGTGCTACACACAGACAGTGTACATCTGAAGACAATTAACTGAAAGGGTTTTAATCATGTTAAATGATTTATTGGTCACCTGTCTTGATCTTCCCATGCAGTGTTGTTGATTGGGAGGAGGTGGGTCCGTGTATTTTACGGCCATTTTATTTTCATTCTAATTTCGTATTTGACACAGTATTCAGAATATACGTTTGGTGTTCTGAAAACTGTTTGTCAAATATATAAATGGTAAATTAAAACATAGAATATGGTTCGTTTTCTGAATACTGTTAGAAAACTTAGAAATAGGTATTTAAAACGAAAATATAAACCGATGCGCATTATATGGTTAAATGGGCCCTAAGAGATGCAGAAATTAACTAGAAAAAGTGCCCTTCTGGGAACAGGTCTCCACCAGGAGGATAGGAGAGTGTGTGATGTTTGGAAAAATGTTTAGGAGTAATTTAAACATGTTTGTGTGTGTGTGTGTGTGTGTGTGTGTGTGTGTGTGTGTGTGTGTGTGTGTGTGTGTGTGTGTGCGTGTGTGTGTGTGTGTGTGTGTGTGAGACGCAACTTGGCCTGTTGTAGCGCCACCATGAGGCTGATTTGAAAACTGTCAAGTGGCATTTCTTCCTCAGCCTATAGTGGGAATAGGTATGCACGGCCGTGGATATGCACGGCTTGGGATACACTGCCATGTCTTCCTTCTCAGAATGCATTTCTTTCATGTGGATTCCAAGGGATTCGATTTACCAAAAGTTGCTCTGACAGTGCCTGTTCCTCTCCGACGCTGATGTGCATCACTTCAATGTCCAGTGGCGTGCACAGATAGACACTAGGGGGTGCTAGAGCACCCCCTGCCCTTTTGGCAATGTGCTCTTAAAAAAAATAAAAAATTGTAGTGTGTGGACCATGGTGACATCTATTCTATTTAGCCCCCCACAATCTAAAGCTATGTTTCTATGTCAGTGGTTCTTCGATTAAAGAAAAATAGCAGACCTATACAAGCTCGTAGCGCGCCACTCGGTGGCACGCTATGAGCTTGTAGATCTGCTATTTTTCAATAGCTAAAGCACCAAAATGGGTTCCCGCCCCAAAATGCGCTGCACAAGGTGCCCTTTTTTTCACTTGAGCACCTGCCCCTCTAAATGTCTGTGCACGCCACTGATCACTTCAATGTCCACAACTTCAGTTATGGTATTTAGCGTGGTGACTTCTCCTTGCACCAGCCATCCAAATACACTTTCCAGTGCAACTATAGTCCTTCATTCAGTCTCTCCATTTTTCCTGTGACCATTTTCCAATATTGGTCTCCGCCAATTAGGACTCCTAATTCCACTGCATCCATCCCTATGATGGGTGTTTTGGAACCAAATACATACATCTTCAACGTTTCTATTATACCTATAACTGGCAGGTTAAGTGCTCTGGAAATATCCTCTTTAATGAAACTGCGGGTGCTACCCCCATCTAATAGGCACCTATACAAAAAGAAGTGGAGAGCCGTGAGAGAACGGCCAATCTTACACTAGGAACGCATGACCCCCCAGAGAGAGAATCAAGAGAGCGCTCAGAGCGCAACTGGGAGAGAAAGAGAGTAGAGAGAAAAGAGCGGAAAAGCAAGGAAAAAAGGAAAACCTACAGCGGCGGCGCTGCCTCGACAGCTGCATTCCATGCTGCGAGTTTCAGAGATGATTCAAAATGCATATTCTGTAATGGTAATCACACATCCAAGAACTGTAGCCTACTGAACTGACTGTTGAACTAAGAAGAGAAACACTGAGGAAACAAGGCAGGTGTTTTGTATGCAGTGGCGTGCACAGATAGACACTAGGGGGTGCTAGAGCACAATTTGTAGTGTGTGGACCATGCGGTGACATTGATCAAATATTGATAAAAAACGCTTCTACTATATTATTTAGGCCCCCACAATCTAAAGCTATGTTTCTATGTCAGTGGTTCTTCGATTAAAAAAAGTAGCAGTAGCAGTATTTTTCAATAGCTAAAGCACCAAAATGGGTTCCTGCCTGAAAATGCGCTGCACAAGGTGCCCTTTTTTTCACTTGAGCACCTGCCCCTCTAAATGTCTGTGCACGCCACTGTTTGTATGTCTGGGCAGGCATGTCGCGCGTAATTGTAGAACGCAGGGCATTCACTGTGAAGAGCGCGGGCGCAGAGCCGCAGACACCATGCACAAAACAGTTTGCAATCAGTCAGTCAATATACAGCGCATGATAGACGCGCCGACCACAGCAACGACAGACAGGCTGACCACAGTGTTGCAGATGCAGTTAGTAGTGTAGCAACTAGCAAGCAACTCTGACAATACTGCAGACAGCTATACCATTTGGATAGATGCACCAACGCAAAGCCAAGTAGCCAGGTGCATATTAGATTAGATTTGGGAAATCGAATCCCTTGGAATCCACATTAAGAAATGCATTCTGAGAAGGAAGACATGGCAGTGTATCCCAAGCCGTGCATATCCACAGCTTCGCATGCCTATTGCCTATTCCCACTATTAGTCCAGTAATAATGTAATTTGACCTCAAACTAATTGCAAAAAAACCAAACTCAGCTGATTTTGTATCTTACATATGTCCTGAATAACATACAAAAAGTCCCCTGAAATTGTCTGAGGGGAAAGGGTTGAAAATGACCTGTACAGTATGGCCACCATAGACATCCAATATAAGGCAAATAATTTCAAGATTTCCTTTTGCTTTAAGTAGCATGTGACATGTCAAACTAGGGTGTTTTCACGATGCTGAGTCCATTCCAAGCATTAGTTTTGCATAAAAACAGTCCTTGGGCTAATACCGGCCATAGCCACTTGGCTATGACCGTTATTAGCCCAAGGAGTGTTTTTATGCAAAACTAATGCTTGGAATGGACTCAGCATCGTGAAAACACCCTAGTTTGACATGTCACATGCTACTTAAAGCAAAAGGACATTTTGAAATTATTTGCCTTATATACATTGACATAACAACGCGTCATCAGAGCGGAGGGAGGGGCGTCAGCTGCGACTCCGCGGCTCCGCCCACCCCCCGGGGTAAGATTTGTGATTTGTGATTTGCTCTCGTTCACTGCAATGCAATTTGCGGCATTTTCAAAACAATATTGCGCAGAGTAGCGATTATCTAACGTATTTGCAATGCCATACGTTGAAAGATCTGTTGCCCGCGGACAAGGCACGTTACCTCCGCAAGTTAGATATTATCGGCATAGGTGTTTGCCGTATGTGATTAAGGATTGGAAAAAGTTGCATTGGCAGCCATAGAAAATTCTGCCCAGGGTAAAACACCGGATGTGATGTTTTTGGGCGTTCCTGTCTTGTTAAAAAACCGGCTGTGACGTTTTTGGGCGTTCCTGTCTTGTTTCGTGTCAGTGTATTGGATGTCTATGGTGGCCATAGCCTACTGTACAGGTCATTTTCAACACTTTCCCCTCAGACAATTTCAGGGGACTTTTTGTATGTTATTCAGGACATATGTAAGATACAAAATCAGCTGAGTTTGTTTTTGTTGCAATTAGTTGGAGGTTGACCCCTTTTTTCCCATATAATGCCTGTACTATATAGGCTGAGGAAGAAATGCCCTTGAAATGACCATGCACGGTGCGCTCTGTGTGCAGCTATTTCAAAAGACACTTCTACCTGCGCATGCGTCAAACTCAAGCGGCGCGCTTTGGGCATGGCTTTGGGCGGGCTCTTTAAAATCCTCTGGTAGCCACGCCCCCTCCACGCACCTGCTGCAAACACTGCAGACTTGACAGTCGGACAGACAGACACGAGCCTCGACTAAAAAAGAGTGAAATAAACGACTTATTAATGTATGTAACTTCACTAACTTTACACCTCATTGAAGTTGAGTGAAGTAGCCCTGGGCTAGCTGTTAGGAAGTGAAAACTGCTCAGTCACAAGCTAGTGTTTTTAAAGAGAAGTTAATTAATCTTCATGACAAACTGCTTCGCGGTCGTTTTGTTTTCATACTGCAGGTGAGTTAGCTTATCTACCTATATGCTAAGCATTAATGTGCACGTGTGTGTGTGTGTGTGTGTGTGTGTGTGTGTGTGTGTGTGTGTGTGTGTGTGTGTGTGTGTGTGTGTGTGTGTGTGTGTGTGTGTGTGTGTGTGTGTGTGTGTGTGTGTGTGTGTGTGTGTGTGTGTGTGTGTGAGTGTGAGAGAGAGGAAGGGTGAAATGAACAAACAGCTGTGTGTGTGTGTGTGTGTGTGCGCCCTAGAATAACTATAGGCTACAGACCCAGTGTTTTGCTTAGGGTGTCACAGCAGACAGCAGCACCAAATCATTGTACGAGACTGTTTACCAATGATGGTTTAATTGCAAACTAAGCGATATTGAACCTGAATTGTAAACCTGAATTGCACTTCTATCTCTCAATGTATTTATTTTCCAGGCATACCCACCCTAGTCCAGGCATGTCCAAATAAGTCCCAACAGCTTCCTTAATGTATTGATATTATTATTATTATTTTTCATGTCAAGGACCCCCAAATAGACACTAATTGGCCCCGTGGACCCCCATTTGAAGATATATGCCAGGGACCCCCATAAGAGAAGATTTTTACTGCTCTAGCAGTGATTCTCAAGCATTTTAATTTCAAGGACCCCCAGTTTGACATGCATTAGTCTACAGTCCCCCATTTAATGGCATTTCTATCTCTGAGACCCCAATTTATATTGTTAAATCAATGTTAATTTAACTCTGATAGTGTACAAATGGAACCATACAGACCCATAAGGGTCCATTTGGTTCCAAACTATCATTTAGCTGGGGACCCCCTGGAACTCCCTCAGGTACCCCTGGGGGTCCCCGGACCCCACTTTGGGAACCACTGATTTATACGATATAAAACTATAACATTACGTATACGCACCAATGTACTTTAAATGTACAACTATTATTATTATTATTTTTTTTACATAATAGGTAGGCCTATAGTTAAACAACTAGTCGACCAGTAAACTAGGCCAGTGGCGTTTCCAGGAATTACATTTTGGGCAGGCAAGACGTGTTAATTGTCGCCCCCCCGCGCACAATCAGTAGCACTAAAAGGTTTTCAAAGAGATATACCTGCCTAATAATAGGACCTCGATGTAGGTCAGAGCTTCTTCTGAATGTGATTCCGTAACAGTGGAACTTTAATCCATTTAGACCTGAGCTTGATTCTACAAAATGTCTTCTAAATCATGACAGTTTTCTGAAAAACCCTATGTTTCTAATTTCTATATTAGTGATTCTCAAATTATGTCATGTCAAGGACCCCATAAAATTTATGAAATGTTGTTCCAGGGACCCCCCAGAAGCAAAGATTTGAGTTAAAAAGTTCACTCTGAAAGAATATATATTCAAAGATTTGCGGCACATTTTCACGATATATATTTTTTTTGCAGACCTACAAGCTCATAGCGAGGCACTCGGTGCCGCGCTATGAGCTTGTAGATCTGCTATTTTTCAGTACAGTGAGGCTCTTGGTCAGCTCACTTTCTTTCTTTCTACCTTACTTAACTTCTACTAACAAGCTTATGGTGTCTCTCTCAACCTGCTCCACAGAGACCCCAGCAGACCCCCAAGCTCAGCTCCTTCATTCTCCTCCTGTGACACGCTGTGAATGCGGGACCCTAGACTGAGAGCCTGCCCTAATAAGTCCCCTGATCACTGTACTACTACACCGGCATGTTATGTGCAGTACAGTACTAAACATCCAAGGCTGAGTGAGAAGATGGCAGCCAGGAGAATGAGGCTGGTCGGTGCCATTGAGACTGGGAGACTGGGAGGAAAGTAGTGGACAGCTATAGAGCACCGGAGTCTGACGTCAATATCGGTAGAGGGCGCAAATCCACAGGTTCGTGTCCTTTTTTGTTGTTGCATTATAATCCCCATAGGGGGATTTTAGATCGCCTCATATAAGAACTGTGTTTGAAAAATAAACATGTCACCCCGGCCGTTTCACTCATATGGATATGAAGAATCAACTGACTGAGAGAAAACGCTAATGTTACTGCTACTGAATTAGTTACATTTTCACTAGAAACAGACTGTATCATAATATGAGTGACTGACTGTTGCAAACGATACAGAGACACCTCCATGACAATAACGGCAAGACAGCTTGTTTATTTTTGGACCACAACACTTATATGAAACGATTTTAAGATGAGCCCATGTTATTCTCCATAGAGATTTTACTTCCGCGAACCAGGGGAATCGAAGGGATGAGCGACTTACGTCAGGATGGAGGATGGAGATGACTGGAGACGCCGCTGGAGGGCTCATCATGAACTACTAGTAGAGAGATGGGCTCCAAAGTTCGACCCTTACACAACACAACCGATGAAGTGACGTCGAAGACGGCTCAAGGTTTGTCTTTTTTTTGCTTTCTTTGCTGCTGCTGTTGCTGCTGCTTGTGCTGTATGCTGCTGTGTGTATAGCGTGACTCAAGCTGGTGTACTGTTATTACTGTCATTGTGGGACCCAATGACTGGGTGGCAATGAAACATGTTCACTGTTCAGTGGCTGTTTCTGGTGCTGATGTGAATGCTGTGTTGTATCTGCTGTTGAAGGTGTTAGTTGTAACAGGGAACAGTATTATCTATTCTATTTCCTTTGGGTTCGAGCTAGAGGTTGTTTTTTTGGCAGGTGTTGTGTTGTGTTGTGGTTGCTGAGGTTCATTGTGAGTTGACATGGGTGGCTGTATTGGACTTTAATTTGGAACATTATGTCATGACTTCCATGGTGGCAATTCTTTTTAACTAATGTAGGTGACTTTCTCTCAGGTATCACTGCAGGGCCATCTGAGCGCGAGTTTGGCAGATTTAATTACTTCATTACAAAATGTAAACAAAAGTTCTGAGAACCGTCATGGTGGCTTTATGAAAAGCAATTACAAGCACGGTCCGTCTACTGTATGTCTCTGTGCCATACATGTACAGTACGACGCTGTGAGTAGACATTAATGTTTTTAGACCGCCCTCACACACACTCTGACGAACATGTTGACTTGTACATTTAATGTTGGGGGCTGCCCAATAGCCTAATGGCCCATTACACACACACACACACACACACACACACACACACACACACACACACACACACACACACACCGCAAAATATATGCTAATTTGCTTGTGGCCTAGTGACCTATTGCGCTGATGCCTCCTGAACCGACCTAAATGAGAAGCGACATAAAGGTGAAGCTCTGCACCTCTGGGCTGCTTCTGTCATCCCTGTTATGACGGAAGGCATCACAGTTTGTTAGGAGGTAGTTATTGAGTTAAGTTAAGGTGAAAGCACACATGGTATATTTATGACCACCGTACAGACAGAAATGTCCACATGATAACGAGGGGAAAGTAACGGCGGTGATTTAATCTCAATTAGATTCAAAGGGATTTATTGAGAAAACATACGTTTAGATTTCCAAAGCAGAAAGCACAATACAACAATACAGCAATACAATCAAAACAAAAGTTATGTACATTTGAAAGTCAGAATCTTCAATAGATCAATTTCTATGTAATGTAATGTACCAAGATCACTGGATACAGGTATAGTGCAGGAATATACACAATGATTAGTCTTTAGGGTGGTTGTGTTCCGTTTGATATCCTTCTACTATCACAGCAACTCACGAATCTTGCTGCATGTGTTGTTTGCACATTGTTGTACTTCGCCCAGCAGATATGGGAGTTTTTTTTGTCATTGGTCATGTTTTCTAAATCTCTGTGTGTGGTTGTAATCTGTGGGAAGTACTGTATGTGTCTCTGATGTCTTGGTACAATGGACAGATGGTTATAGGATGTGTAGCTCGGTTTCCACTTCATTTTGGGTGCAGTGGGTTGCATATAGTCTGTCTTCTCTCGGGATACAGGTCTGCCTATGACGGCCTTTCTCACCATCTCACCACTTCGTACGTACCCCCCCCTACGCAGTCTAATCCGGGGTGTTAATTAACTCTGAAAGTGTCACATTTAACTAATAAGGGTCACTTTAAAGGTGCTACATTTAACACTCCAGATTTCGGTTAGATTTCTCCTCCCTACCCATCTGAATCACACGATGCATGCCAAGCGCCAAAGCTTGTTTTTTTTTCCTGTGGATAGGGTCTCTGTAAAGTGGCATTCTAGTAGAAAGCCATGCATACAAACAATGATAGTGGCACGGACGGCTATATCAAGTACTTTTCACAATTTCCTCCAAGCCCTCTGTTTTCATTTCACTCATTCTCTTAATGATTCCATGCTGAACAAGATTTTTTTTATCCTTTCTTCTTGAACAAAAGCACACAAGACCCGCGGTCCTTGTGTGTGTCTGTCTGTGTGCGTGTGCACATCGGGTGATTTCAGTTTTTGCCCTCTGGCAGTTGATGCACATGGAGAGGGGAAAGGAGGCAGGGAGAGAGGAAAAAGTTAAAAATTAAAAACTGTGAGAGTCAGAGAGAGTGTCTCTCCTCCCATCAAAAAACAAATTAGAGTATGGTATAAATTAGGGATGTCCTTTTTTCACTTCCGATCCCAATACCTTCATTTCTGTGTTGGTCGATACCGATACAGAATACCGATACCAGTGTCGTAATGATGATCTCATGTTGTGTTTATACTGTAGCTATCTAGCTGTATATCTCATGTTGTGTTTATACTGTAGCTATCTAGCTGTATATCTCATGTTGTGTTTATACTGTAGCTATCTAGATGTATATCTCATGTTGTGTTTATAGCAGACTCCTCACTCAAATGTGCACTTGCAGTTTGGGCAACTCCAAAGCAAACTCCTCTTGTCCCAACATTTTATTTACCTGCCATAGTATTAACACCTTATACCCCTGTGTCGGATCTGTGGTTAGACAGACTGGCATATTCGCAGACACCGATATGACCCGATATGACAAACAAGGGCCGATCCGATACTTTTCCCGATACCGATACAGTATAGAGACATCTCTAGTATGAAATATGAAAGCGTCCTCGAGCGGATGTGTCCTATACTGCCTTTCCAACTGTCCCCAAGACTTTCATTCATGGGACCTACAGTAGTAGTGTGTCCTTTACTGTCCACTTCAATCTATTTTAAAATAGTTCTGGAAGGGGCAGCAGGCTACTGGGCAGCTGCCCTCCATTTTGTATCTTAAAGCGGGTCGTCGAGGGTTGAATAATAATCACCCTGAGCTTTAGACAAAGACTTGCAAAACTAATACTATGACCAAGTTCAGTGGTCCAGAGTGAATATGATATTAGGAATAGGATATTGAGGGGCACGGTGGCACAGTTGGTAGTGCTGTCGCCTCACAGCTAGAAGGTCCTGGGTTCGATTCCCGCTCGGGACGCTGTGGGTGCTGGCAGCGTGTTTCCTCCTCCGCGTCATCAGTGCCCATACCCGAAGGCGGGGTTGGCGAAAGGGCCTTTCTGTGTGGAGTTTGCATGTTCTCCCCGTGTCCCCTAGGGTAGGTACCCTCACAAAAAACATGCAGTAATCCTGGTCACTAAACTGCCTCCCCCTGGCCAGCCGGGGCGCCTGATGGAGGGGAAAGGAACTGGTTGGAATAACGTGTTCCTTCCACGCGCTACGTCCAACCAGGGAAACTCCCCCCTGTCAAGTGTAAAGGAGCAACTTGGACACTCAGGCATGAAGGAAGCATGAGTTCAAGTCCGTTGCTCTCCCCTTGTCCCCCATATATGGGGACTAGGTTGGTGGAGGGTGTGTAGAGCCCAGGATCACATTAGAATCTAATGTGATCCTGATTTTGTAACCCATTTTTCACCCCTGTGTCAATCATCTAATAATGATTAGATGATTGACACAGGGGTGAAAAATGGGTTACAAAATCGTGGGATAAAAAAGGAATAGGATATTGATATCCCTCTCAGTTAGCTGTTTAATCATTCAGTTGTATCCTTTTTCTTTGCCTGATTCTGTGACGCAGATACAAGAACCCATACATACACATCTTGACTTGAATACTTCAGCGTGCCTTGTCTTCTGAGTACTGTAATACTCTCCATGATCTACTGTTTTCCATCAAACTAATCTCGGAGTGATTTGATTTTCTCTACATGTTTGATCTGTTTTATGTCTATCTTCCATTACATTTGTTATACCGTCGCAGATGTTATAATATAGCGATGACCACATTGCTCCCAAATTCCTTTAAGCTTTTGCCTTGATTCAAGACAGGAGAGAGAGAGAGGGAGAGAGAGGGGGAGAGAGATAGTCAGTCAGTCAGTCAGTCACTCGATTCAAATCGGTTCAGTTACACTTTAATGCAGGCTAAGTCCCCACAGCGTTCACACAGATGTCCAAAAAGGCCCCATGAGAAACCGCTACCAAAACAGATAGGATGATATCATGTTAATCAGCCAGCCACAATTAAATCTGGATTACCCTGGCAGAGGTATACTGCTTACACACTCATATTTAAGGGAAAGTATTTGGAAAAATGCCCAAATATAAGCAATCATCTTTAAGCCCATTTGCTCAGATGTGACATTAAGCCTGTCGAAAGAATGTGCTAATAGGTCTGTGTGGAAGGACTCTTTACTCTTTACTGAAAGGTCTGTGTGGAAGGACTCTTTACTCTTTACTGAAAGGTCTGTGTGGAAGGACTCTTTACCCTTTACTGAAAGGTCTGTGTGGAAGGACTCTTTACCCTTTACTGAAAGGTCTGTGTGGAAGGACTCTTTACCCTTTACTGAAAGGTCTGTGTGGAAGGACTCTTTACTCTTTACTGAAAGGTCTGTGTGGAAGGACTCTTTACTCTTTACTGAAAGGTCTGTGTGGAAGGACTCTTTACTCTTTACTGAAAGGTCTGTGTGGAAGGACTCTTTACTCTTTACTGAAAGCTAAAAGGTCTGTGTGGAAGGACTCTTTACTCTTTACTGAAAGCTAAAAGGTCTGTGTGGAAGGACTCTTTACTCTTTACTGAAAGCTAAAAGGTCTGTGTGGAAGGACTCTTTACTCTTTACTGAAAGCTAAAAGGTCTGTGTGGAAGGACTCTTTACTCTTTACTGAAAGCTAAAAGGTCTGTGTGGAAGGACTCTTTACTCTTTACTGAAAGGCAGCTGGCAAAGACTTTATAGGTCTTATACTCCTGTAACCATGACCACACTTAATCACACACAAACTATACAGAGTTTATTACTGCCATAGTGTTGAGCCAGTGGTTTAAAAACAATAACATTTCATCACCCAGCCAAACAAAGATTTATCGGCTAAAATAGGTACTGTAGGTACCCTTTTTCGTTACTCACTGAAATAAAGTACAGTGTTACAGTTGGGTATGACTTGTAGATGTAGTGTACATATGACATTTGTGGACATAACAATACCAGTAAGACACCCTGAGGGCGAGAAGCGACTAATTCTGTACTGGCCATATATGGAGCGTTTCTTGAGTGTACAGGGTTTGATGAGGTCAGATCAACACTGTATGGAGATGTAAGGGTTTGAGGTTTGAGGTCAGATGTAGAGCTGCTGGCTCCATATATGCAGATCTAGGTGACGATCTTCTCCATGTATGGTTATTGGTTATCCAGTAGAGGGTTTGATGATGTCAGATTGACATACTGGAGCTTGTCACGAGGCATGATGTCACAAGGCGTGATGGACTGACAACCATATATGGAGATCTAGGGGTGTAGATTTTTTTTTCTCCTTTTATTTACCCAGGGTAGTAGCTGAGCACAAGTGCTCATTTTCAGCAGCGCCCTGCACATAGAAACAGACACACAGACACACAGACACAGACACACACACACACACACACACACACACACACACACACACACACACACACACACACACACACACACACACACACACACACAGACACAGACACAGACACAGACACAGACACAGACACACACACACACACACACACACACACACAGAGCTGACCAGTACAACCACAGTCTTATACTGTTGGCCATTAAGCAGTTGGCGGTTCAGTGCCTTGCTCAAGGGCACTTCAGCAGTGTTGGGTGAGTGATGACAATCACTTCCCGACCCGGTAGGGTCAAGAAGTATATATATGGTGCATATAATGGTCACGAGGCGTGACTGACCACATAAAAACAGGAAAATTACTCTGGTCGAGATGAGGACCATTTTGTCAGATGTGGTCACATATGTAGGCGTGGGTGAAGGAACAGACGGGAGATGCAGGTTTTCATAGTAAACGACCTACTGTCGCAATAAACCACAGCGATGTATATATATATATATATATATATATATCAAGATTCAATAATTTATTTGCCATGTCAACAAGTTGATAGGAATTTGTCTTGGTTCATACTCAACATATACAGACAACCATAGATACACATACAAGAAGGACAATACAATACAAAAACCAAAAAAGTGCTATATGCATATTGCTACAAGTTCAGATGTCTAATGGCTACGGGGTAAGTGCTATCTCTGAAGCGAGATGTTGAGCTCTTGATACTTCTATATATCCTGCCTGATGGGAGGAGATTGAAGAGGTGATGTGCAGGATGGGAGTTGTCTGCAATTATTTTTTTTGCCTTCCTAATTATTCTGGTGGATATATATATATATATATTATGTAAAATATTTGTTGTTGAATAGTTTTTTTGTTGTAAATCAGACAAGTCAGACAAACAGTAAAGTGGTAGCCTAAATAGAGGAGCACAACTATACACAAAGCAAAATGCAGAACAAAATGTTCCATTTATACGAAATTTAGCCGAAATCATTCACAGTATGCTGCCTGCCTGTGGCTGCATGAATCCCGCTGGGCAGCTTGCTCCTAACGTTATGGGCCACGCTGTGATGGAAGTTACCCTCTGTCACCTTTTAGATTTCACTCCAGACTTGTGTGGAACAACCAAACATTGCCTGAGGGCGTTTTCTTTTGCTAGGCTGGAGCTCAGAAAACACCCCTAAGGGCGCTAACATTACAGCTCAGATTGAAATATGGAGGCGTCTGCCTGTGAGTATTGATTTGTACATGTTTTGCTTGCCAGGCATGCCCGGCCGCCCGGCCGTAGAGTAGAGTGAGGAGACAACACCAATGATTTTATACCTCACGGTATGACAGTGTCGCGTGCCAAAATATAGCCGATCTCTACATGCTCACAACAAATTGTGATGCAACACGTCGTGAGCTTGTAGATCGGCTATTTTGGGCGAGCAACATCTTCGTTCATTTTGGACTAATACATTCATTCATAAATTCATACAGAACAGAGTCACTAGCGAGCGCATTTAACCCATTTTGGGCGGGAACCCATTTTGGTGTTGGCATCATGTCGTGCTTTAGCTATCGAAAAATAGCAGATCTACAAGCTCGTAGCGCGCCACCGAGTGGCGCGCTACGAGCTTGTAGGTCTGCTATTTTTATTTATTTATCGAAGAGCGACTGACATTTTTAGAATCTGATCTCAGGTCAGAATGGAAAACTGTCAGGATGTGTAGAAGACATTTTTAGAATCTGATCTCAGGTCAGAATGGGAAAACTGTCAGGATGTAGAAGACATTTTTATAATCTGATCTCAGGTCAGAATGGAAAACTGTCAGGAGGTATAGAAGACGTTTTTTTAATCTGATCTCGGGTCAGAATGGAAAACTGTCAGGATGTAGAAGACATTTTTAGAATCTGATCTCAGGTCAGAATGGAAAACTGTCAGGATGTAGAAGACATTTTTAGAATCTGATCTCAGGTCAGAATGGGTTAATATCTCTGTCGCCGTGGAAACCCAGCACGCACAGCACAGCCTGTGGTGGCGACAGACAGACAGACAGACAGCGAGCCCACATCGGAGAGGAAAATGTGTTTATACGCCCTGCATGGCAACAAGGGAGGTAGACGGAGAACAAGAGACCTTTCTATTCTGCTCTGCCATGAACCCTAAAAACATCTAATACAATAATTCTGCATCTCTCTCTCTCTCTTGCATCTCTCTCGCACGCACGCACGCACGCAAGCACGCACGCACGCACGCACTCACGCACGCACGCACGCACTCACGCACGCACGCAAGCACGCACGCACGCAAGCACGCACGCACGCACGCACGCACTCACGCACGCACGCAAGCACGCACGCAAGCACGCACGCACGCAAATGGATGAAATGTCCTGAACCAAAAAAGGCTGTGTGAATTGTGTGGGGATCATCAGATGATTGTTTGTCTCTCGTCTTCTTTTTAATGAGCGATAGGCTATACCTGCCATCCATACCTCTCAATTGCGTCTCATATGTGCCTCATCACTCACATCCTCTCCTCTCCGCTGGGCACACCGTCTTTTGTCTGTCAAATTAGACCCCATTGTGCGTGACAACCTTCAGCAGCTGCAGCGACTATCATGACCTCTCGTGGCGTTGCCTCTTTTATGCAAGCTAGAAATTCATTTCAATTCTTTCATTATATTTATATGGTACCTGGCTGCTCCCTTTTGTTGCTGCCATGCACGGAATAAAGGAGAATTTATGGGCACAATATAAGCATAATATAAACAGACAATACCGCTTTTTATGAATGAATAAAAAAAACATGAGCTATTGATGAGAAATTAGTCAAATTACCATGATTTCCCAGGCTTGTACAGTATATGATACAGTACGCTGAGGCAAATAATTTCATGCAAAAATGTAAATAGTCCTCTGGGTAGTGGGTATTATTGACTGGCACATCATCATCATGATTTTTCGATCGTGGATTTCACAATATTACGCCAGACTTCCCGGTCCTTCATTGCCATCCCCAGTTCCTGCTTACTGATGCCTGTGTCCCTAGCGATGACATCAGGGTACGACAGTTTTCTACAGTACCTCTGGTCTGCTTTGAGGCAAGACTCCAGAGAAGAAAGGGAAGATTTAACCTCATTGTCAGCTCTGTAGCAGTGGCCGGCAAACTGTGTTCTTCTGGATCGGACCAGTGAAGAAACACGGGGAAGGTTGACGTATATTAGATTAGTCGATGGGTGGCTCTTCCAAGACAGATTTTGTGCTCTCATTAGAAGGCGGGTGTATAAGTGCCATCCAACCGTTTCTCTAGTTTGACACAGAACAGCATATTTCACATGTGAACTGGCCTTTTGGTGTCGACGCAGCTTACACAGTAGGCTAGAATTAACCCTCGAACTCTGGCTGCAAGTGTAACCAAAAGGGTTCCCTAGGGCACTGGTTCCCAAAGTGGGGTCCGGGGACCTATGGGAGTACTTGAGGGAGTTCCAGGGTGTACCTAGCTCAATTAGAGATAGTTAGGAACCAAATGGACCCTTATGGGTCTGTAACTCTGGAGATAGAAATGCCATTAAATCAGGGGTCCGTCCGTAGCCTAAATGTGTGTGAAACTGGGGGGGGGGGGGGGGGGGGGGGGGGGGTTCATGAAATTAATATGTTTCGGAATCACTGCTAGAGCCGTGAAAATCCTCCCTTATCGGGGTCACTGCATGGCATATGTTTTCAAATGGGGGTCCGTGTGGCCTAATAAATGTTGATTTGGGGGTCCTTGACACGAACAAGTTTGGGAACCCACTGCCTTATGGAACCATTTGTTACATTTGTTCACTCTCAGAGTTAACTCATTTTGGGTGGGAACCCCTTTTGGTGTTATAGCATTATGTTATGCTTTAGCTATTGAAAATTAGCAGATATACAAGCTCATAGCGCGCCACCGAGTGGCGCGCTACGAGCTTGTAGGTCTGCTATTTTTGAAAAGTAGTGAAAATGTGGTGCAAATCATTGAATATATACTTCAGAGCGAACATTTTTAACTAAAATATTTGCTTCTAGGGTGTCCCTGGAACTACATATTTTGAGATGGGGGTCCGTGGCCCAATAGAGATAATTCTGGGGGTCCTTGACATGAAAAAGGTTGATCACCACTGACATAGAAACATGGGTTTTTCAGAGAACTATTAGGATTTAGAAGACTTTTTTTAAATCTGATTAAATGAAGGATTTGACTGTGTAGACTGTAGAGGCTCTGGTGTCGTGCATGGATAGTTAAATGAAGGATTTGACTGTGTAGAGGCTCTGGTGTGGTGCATGGATAGTTAAATGAAGGATTTGACTGTGTAGAGGCTCTGGTGTGGTGCATGGATAGTTAAATGAAGGATTTGACTGTGTAGAGGCTCTGGTGTGGTGTATGTAATGGATGGAGTGGCCAGTGTGTATCAGGAGGTACACCAGATGGTGGCTCATTAGTTCTCGTGTGATGTTTAGTTTGGTGTGAAGGCAGGATGTGTGTTCATGTCAACAACCACATTTCAACATGAGAATGTCCCAGAAAAGTGTTACCGAACGTGCTGTTCTATAGCAGAATAAATTAGTTTAATAATGAATATCTTCCTTTTAGCACTTTTAAGCTGCAAGCAATAATGAAGACTGAATGTTTGGATTATCATACAGAATCTTTTGTTTTTTGCATCCACATTATTAAATGCATAAATCTGTCATATTAGAATAACGCCTTCATCTATATATTTTTTATCAGAGCAGACGCAAACAAGGAAGTCTTCTGTTTGTACCCCCGCAGAAGGGAATAATGTTCACCAATTATGAAACAATCCAAAGGCATTGAATAAATATTACATTTCAGATTAAAAGTGAACTGTGATAAACTGCATGTTCACCTCCACATAGTCCGCCCCTTGAGATTAATATGGCAGCATTATGACTGGGAAGGAGTGGGGGGGGGGGGGGGGGGGGGTAACTAAAGCATGACTGCCAACATGCTCATATAGTGGAAATGCCTACAGAAAACTTGGCAGTAAGTATAGGTGAGAGTAAGTGATGAATCTTATGGTTTATAGACATATATGAGCCTTGGGTATAATGTATAATATATATATTATATATAGCAACGGGCAAAGGAAGGAAAATAATAAAGTGTCAAAGAAACATTCAGTTCTACTACCAAATAAACGTACACACTTTGTTTCACTCGACCGAGCCAATCAAATATAAACAGACCTGCGCTGTGTGTGTTGGTCTTCTTGGCAGATTATACTACATAAGGACTGTTTACAGGAGCTGTGTACTGTACATACAGTAGCTGGCAGGTTGAGAGAAGGGACAGGCAGAAAGGAAAGAACACAATGATGTATTCTTGCTCATAGACTTGGTTCTTGCATGTGTGTACATATCAGATGTAATAATAAGACATCGTCAGACTTCATCAGAGCAACTACAGGGGGTTCCCCTTGAGATTAGTATAACTGGGAACGACCGGTAAGGAATAGACTAGAAATAAAGCCCCGACTGTCAACGTGATCAAAGAGGAAAACTACACAAGACTCGGCAGTAAGTTAGTGAGGTCTTTATGCACCTTATACTGTACGTGGTGGTACAGTGTATATATAGACACGGATAAAGGCTGGGGAACTGAGAAAGAGTATATATGGGTGTGTGATTGTCGGAAACAACATCTTACTGTCTTGAAGTGTAACTAGGTCCCTGGCACTCCCTGCTCTGATCGGCATGACGAAATAGCTTGAAAGGGATGCCTGACTTGCAGCTAATCTTAAATAACTATAATGTTACATCATCGACACAAACACGTGATTAACTATAACACTTGTGGGAACAGTGTCTCCTGAATGTATACATATCCAATCAACGCACACACAAAATCCAAATTAAATGACCGAAAAAAGGAATGGCCTGAAGCACAATTCTTATTAAGTGCTTGCACACAAGTACAGTATAGGCCATACATACAAGCTCATAAGCCTCCTGTGAGCGCTAGATGTATGGTTTTCCACAGGTGTGAGATTTGAATCCTGGGTCTTACAAAAGCACGCACACAACACATAGGAGCTGTAGCCAGACTAATATAAAGATCTGTCTGCTTTCCAGGCTATAGGAGCTGAGCAATATAGGTTAAATATATGCATTTTATTTTATAATTTTTAGGTCTCAGACCAAAGGAAAGGCTGCTCTGTCTAGACAAATGAATACATTGCAGATCTAAAAGCTCATAGCGTGTCACCGAGTGGCACGCGACAAGCTTGTAGGTCTGCTATTTTTGAAAAATCGAAGAACGACTGACATAGAAACATAGGCTTTTTCAGAAAACTGTCAGGATGTAGAAGACATTTTTAGAATCTGATCTCAGGTCAAAATGGGTTAAATGGCCAGTGTTTAAACATCTCAACAAGATAATTGATGAACATGTAGAGCAGACCTACTTACTATAATATACAGTAGTAGATAATATATTTGGACCGAAATGTGAAGTGATATACAGAACACTTGGAAGGCGTTATCTACAATCTACACAAAATAATAATATTTATATTGCCCAATCCCGCTCCGTGGACCAAAGACAACCCTGCATCAGTGTCTACTCTATACCACGTATGTACTGTATGCTGGGGGGTTGGCCGAGAACCGGACCCGATCACTTGCAGATGGTATTGTGGTTTTGAGGCCCTCCAGCTGTGCAGAGTCAATACACACACTCCCAGGAGGTTCACACACACACACACACACACACACACACACACACACACACACACACACACACACACACACACACACACACACACACACACACACACACGCCACACGCCACACGCACACACAGCCAGCTTGCCTGCATGTGCATGTGGCTGTTGCTCTTGAATTTCCACTCTTTCTCTCTTGTGTATCTGACTCATCTACAGTCTTCCTAAACTGAAAATAAAAGCTCTTCTTACGGTAATATCAGAATTGGCCTGAAAACAGATGATGACTTGAATCACGTTTTTCTGTCTCTGCTACAGTATTATAGGCAGTGGTGGAAAGTATAGACTAATTTAGTACATTTACACAACTACTGTACTTAAAACCCATTTTGACCTGAGATCAGATTTAAAAAATGTCGTCTTTTTTAAATTTTTAAAAAATAGCAGACCTATACAAGCTCGTAGCGTGCCACTCGGTGGCGCGCTACGAGCTTGTAGATCACCAAAAGGGGTTCCCACCCCAAATGGGTTAAGTAAAATGTCGAGGTATACTGTCAGTTCAAGAGCATTTCATTTTGTGTTGTTGTCGTCATCAGACATCGTTGTCATGATAAAAGGCCACTGCTCACTTCAGTGTTTTTCACATTTTTTGCATGTCTTTTGAAGATTACGCATGTGGCAGCCAAGTTTATGGACTTTTTAAAACGTTTGTTTAGATAACTTATGACTAGGGGTGGGTCCCGAACTTCGGGACCAAGTATGTACCGAACCGAACGTGCCTGGGTACCGGGTAACCATTACAATAATTCAATTTCGGTTCTCTCTATCGGTTCCCACAGACACGCGGTCACAGTACGCTATTTATTTATTTTCTACTCTTTTAATAGAAGCGCAGGGAACAGAGCTGATCTACAAGCCTACACCGCGTTGCATCAGCGACGCGTTGTGGGCTTGTGGCTTGCAGAGGCGGGGCTATTTCTCCGCATGGAGTTGTCGAGGAGTGTAGAGACAGAGAGACGCGCGGTGCAGAGAAGCATTGCAACACTATTGCCCTGGGTAAATACAGAATAGATATATTATATTTAAAATAATCACTATATTATCCACAAATGGCTCAATAAAGGAGAGGATGTTACACTATTCATTGTACATTATATATATACTCAAATTGACTTTGAGCTTTTTTGTTAAATAAACATTTTACCTCTTATTTAAGTTATTTTATACCATTTTGGAACCGAAATAGGGAACCGTTAAGAACCGGAATCGATAAGCAGAACCGGAATCGGTACCGGACTCGAAAAAATCCTAACGATACCCATCCCTACTTATGACCTAAATCTAATCGTTTGCCAGCCATGAAGTCTATGGACTTTAACGTTTGTTTAGGGCCCTAAATGATGACACGTGAAACGTATAAATACAGTGGCAGAGACAATTAAAATCATCCCCACAGCTGCAACATTAAAATGATGATTATCAAATGGGCCATTCGGCATGATGACTACTTTTACGTTTTGTATGTCAAGTACGTTTTGACTTTGACATTTCTGAATGTAGGACTTTTACTTCTAACAAAGTATGTCTACATTGTGGTATTGCTACTTTTACTTATACAAAGCGACTACCTTTTTTTCACTGACTAAAACTATAACTAAATAAAAACTAAGCTATGTTTAGGAAGGGACTAGTGGACAAGATATCAAGTCATTTTACAATTAGTTGCATGCTGAAAATAGCCGATCTACAAGCTCGTCACAGCGCGACACGTTGTGGGCTTGTAGATCAGCTATTTTCAGCAAGTGAAAAAAAAAACATCAACTGTAGATTTAGTCGACTAAAATCTTATGATATTTAGTCGACTAAAACTAGACTAAACACTAAAACATTCCAGGTAAAAAAAAAAAAACTAAAATGTGACAAACTAAAATCGAAATCTGCTGCCACTGATACAAAGTCAGGGTACTTTTTCCACCACTGCATGTACAGTATAGGTGTATATTCTTTTTCTTTTAATGTGTTTTCTTTTGTGGCTTTCGCCTTTATTTTATATATTTTATGGAGGGACAGACAGTAGGCTGACAGGAAATGGGGAGAGAGATGGGGGGGGGGGGGGGGGGGAAGACATGCAGTAAAGGCCGTCGGGATCGGGAGTCGAACCCGCGGCACACTGCCAGACTGGATTACCAGCCAAGGTGCCTGGACCGCTGAGCCACGGCCCAGGCCGTAGGTGTATATTCTTGTCTGGACTGTACATACAGTGTACAGTAGGTGTATATTCTTGTCTGGACTGTACATACAGTGTACAGTAGGTGTATATTCTTGTCTGGACTGTACATACAGTGTACAGCTGCTGCACTTTAGGCCGGGCCAGATTCCTTTCAGGGAGGAATGCAATGGGAGGAAGGCAGATTGGTACCCAGTTCTGTTGATAAGCCGAGGGGAGAACAAAAGCCTTCTTTCTCTCTCTCAATCCCTCTCTCTCTCTCCCTCTCTCTCTCTCCATCCCTCTCTGTCTCTGTCTCTGTCTCTCTCTCTCTCTCTCTCTCCCTCTCTCTCCATCCCTCTCTGTCTCTGTCTCTCTCTCTCTCCCTCTCTCTCCATCCCTCTCTGTCTCTGTCTTTCTCTCTCTCCCTCTCTCTCCATCCCTCTCTGTCTCTGTCTCTCTCTCTCTCTCTCTCTCTCTCCATCCCTCTCTGTCTCTGTCTCTCTGTGTCTCTCTCTCTCTCTCTCTCTCTCTCTCTCTCAATCCCCCTCTCTCTCTCCATCTGTCTCTGTCTCTGTCTCTGTCTCTGTCTCTGTCTCTGTCTCTGTCTCTGTCTCTGTCTCTGTCTCTGTCTCTCTCTCTCTCTCTCTCCATCCCTCTCTGTCTCTGTCTCTGTCTGTCTCTGTCTCTGTCTCTGTCTCTGTCTCTGTCTCTGTCTCTGTCTCTCTCTCTCCATCCCTCTCTCTCTCCCTCTCTCTCTCTCTCTCTCTCTCTCTCCATCCCTCTCTCTCTCTCTCTCTCTCTCTCTCTCTCTCTCTCTCTCTCTCTCTCTCTCTCTCCATCCCTCTCTCTCTCCCTCTCTCTCCATCCCTCTCTCTCCATCCCTCTCTCTCTCTCTCTCTCCATCCCTCTCTCTCCTCCTCCACCCATCACATAATGGTGAGTTATCTGAAAAGGCTCCCCTTGCCTCTGAACAAAAGAGGCTGCATTACGTTCCCATCATGTCTGAGGTGCTGTTAGTCTGTCTTTTCAAGGGTCTTTCTGATGTAGAGATCTCCGTAAATGTAGACCAAATAACAAGTATTCAGCTGTACTGTACCTGGAAAAGGCCCTTCTTAGGCTAATGATAAGAAAGGTTGTGTACGTATACCTTCCATGCCACTCCATTGCCTTGATTTGATGGAATTACATATTCTCATAAAATCATATCATGTAAAATCTACTTGAGATCATACATACAGTTTAGGGATCGGCACTGTGTGTCTGATACTAAAATAATAAATAAGCTAAATCCAGGATAGAGCAGCTATGGGTGAATGTGGTTTGTGGAGAACCATGGTGTCAGAACCTGGTGTCAGAACCATGGTGTCAGAACCTGGTGTCAGAGTGTCAGAACCATGGTGTCAGAACCTGGTGTCAGAACCTGGTGTCAGAACCATGGTGTCAGAACCTGGTGTCAGAACCATGGTGTCAGAACCTGGTGTCAGAACCATGGTGTCAGAACCTGGTGTCAGAACCTGGTGTCAGAACCATGGTGTCAGAACCTGGTGTCAGAACCATGGTGTCAGAACCATGGTGTCAGAACCTGGTGTCAGAACCATGGTGTCAGAACCATGGTGTCAGAACCATGGTTTCAGAACCTGGTGTCAGAACCATGGTGTCAGAACCATGGTGTCAGAACCTGGTGTCAGAACCATGGTGTCAGAACCTGGTGTCAGAACCATGGTGTCAGAACCATGGTGTCAGAACCTGGTGTCAGAACCTGGTGTCAGAACCTGGTGTCAGAACCATGGTGTCAGAACCATGGTGTCAGAACCTGGTGTCAGAACCTGGTGTCAGAACCATGGTGTCAGAATGGTGTCAGAACCATGGTGTCAGAACCTGGTGTCAGAACCATGGTGTCAGAACCTGGTGTCAGAACCATGGTGTCAGAATGGTGTCAGAACCTGGTGTCAGAACCATGGTGTCAGAACCATGGTGTCAGAACCTGGTGTCAGAACCAGAACCTGGTGTCAGAACCATGGTGTCAGAACCTGGTGTCAGAACCTGGTGTCAGAACCATGTGTCAGAACCATGGTGTCAGAACCTGGTGTCAGAACCATGGTGTCAGAACCTGGTGTCAGAACCATGGTGTCAGAACCATGGTGTCAGAACCTGGTGTCAGAACCTGGTGTCAGAACCATGGTGTCAGAACCTGGTGTCAGAACCCTGGTGTCAGAACCATGGTGTCAGAACCATGGTGTCAGAACCTGGTGTCAGAACCTGGTGTCAGAACCATGGTGTCAGAACCTGGTGTCAGAACCTGGTGTCAGAACCATGGTGTCAGAACCTGGTGTCAGAACCATGGTGTCAGAACCTGGTGTCAGAACCTGGTGTCAGAACCATGGTGTCAGAACCTGGTGTCAGAACCATGGTGTCAGAACCTGGTGTCAGAACCTGGTGTCAGAACCATGGTGTCAGAACCTGGTGTCAGAACCATGGTGTCAGAACCATGGTGTCAGATAACAGAACACTGCACTGTGACCCAATAGCACTCGTATACTCTGGACAGAGGACACAGACAGGACCCCATGCTAGTACGGCAGTTAACCAAACCTATTGTGCATTTTATGACTAAAGCATGAAACTTTCTACAGTGTTTCTATATACTATGAAGTTTGGTTTCAGATGTGGAACCACTTCTGAGTTGATGTCTGTAACTCGTTAGAGGCTGTAATAATAATAATAACTAGATAAAGTGCCAATCGACACAGGTCTCCACCAGGATTCTTCCTCAGCCTAGTGGGAATATGCGTGCACAGTTTCATCGCAATCGGACGCTGCGTTGAGGAGTTGTGGCCATTTGCTACTCCTGAAAACTGTAGGAGCCAATCGTGGCCAATCAGGATGGAATATGAGAAATCAAACAAACCTGTCTTGATCACATGACTATGGAGATCATGTGTACCGATTTGCGTGAAATTTGGATAAAATCTGAAGGAGTAATAATAGAAAATGTGTTTTACATATGTCGGCCTCCTGGTGGCGCTATAAAGAGTAGATGTGAAAAATTCCAGACAAAGGTTTTTCCTTAACTCTAGGGAGTTGGCATACAAAGTTATCCACAGATCTGTGCAGTCAGAGGTAAAAACACTTTTCGGCCAGTTATAGCGCCACCTTGAGGCTGAGTTGAAATTGTTCATGTGGCATTTCGTCCTCGGCCTAGTGGGAATGTGGGTGCACAATTTCACGGAAATCACGCGATGTGTTCATGATTTGCAGCATTTTGTTTGAAACTGAGCAGTCCTGTGAACTTTGGAAGCCAATCTTAACCAATCAGGATGGAGTGTGAGAAATCTGAAAGACCGGTTTCGTTGAATGGCTGTAGAGAGACTGTGTACCAATTTGCGTGATGTTTGGACAAAATCTGTAGGTGTACTGTGCAAAAACTTGTTTTGCACAAAGCGGCCTCCTGGTGGCGCTATAACAGGCCGTTCTTGAAAGTTTGGGGCAGAGGTTCATCGTTGGCATCCAGGGAGTGTGTGTGCAAAATTTGGCATGGACCGGGTTAACGGTGCCCGAGATTAGCTGCTCACGGACGGACGGACGGACACACGGACGGACGGACGGAGTGCAAAACATACTCTCCCCCATGCCTTCGGCTGGTGGAGACAATAATAATAAAACCTTATTTGTATAGCACCTTTCATGACATGAAATGCAGCTCAAAGTGCTTTACAGAACAATGGAGAATAAAAGAAAAGCAAGGCAACGACATTAAAAAACAAGCAGTAATGCAGTACAGTGAGGACATGAAAAATAAAAAATAGAAGATCAATTAAAGGCAATGTTGTAGACATATGTCTACAACATTTCCAGGGACACCCCAGAAGCACATATCGGGTTGTCAAAAACATGAATTTTTCCCTTTTTTGCAGGCACAAAGACAGTACATCAATAAGAAGAGTTCTGGAACCCACTAGTCATCATCAAATTGCTTTAGTAGGTTAAACTAACAGTAGAAGATATGTCAATTGGGTTTCATGGGTCATTAGGTCACACAAACACCTCACATAAACAGACACAAAAATCGGATTTTCAACCATTTGTGTTCAATTGGATTGAGCATTTGACATCTTTTCTTAAGATATCCTATTTGCAGTAAACAGTGTCTACCATGCAATGACATTATTAGAGAGGCCTAACAGTCTCCTGAGCATGAACAAAGGGCAGTACACTTGAGGGCAGACTTTTTGCACTTGCATCGCTTCGTGCACCCTTTCTTGCAACCACAATGTATCAGTTCATAACAGCTCTGTGAGGCTTCTGGAAGGGTGGTCCACAGTGGCTGCCATCCCAATTCTTCTTTCACCCAGCCCCAATCAGAAGGGCTAGGCTGGATGAAGGGAATGGCATAGAAGTCACATTGATGACCAACAGGGCACAGTGGCACAAGTCCTTTGATTGTAAGATACAATCAAACCAAACTGCAGCAACGGCGGAAGTTGCCAGAAGAGGTGAAACAGTCTGTAGTACCCAAAGTTCACACTCGGTCTACTGACACTGACAGCCATGTCTGTACTAAGGACAGGGTGTGCTTCTTCTGCAACAAGTTAGCAGGCTCTCAAAAAAAAAGAAAAACTCAGAAAAGTGCTACGTACATGAGGCTTCAACAAAACAGTTGGACTTCAATGTTAGACAAGCTGCTTTGGAAACGGAAGACACTGAGTTACTAGGCAAACTTGCACCTGGGGACATGATAGCCCTCAAGGCAAAGTATCATCGAAACTTCCTCCGGATGCTCTACAACAAATCAAGACAGGCTCATTCAAAGGATGGACATGAGGAAGAGACTCAGGTGCATGGTATTGCTTTCGCAGAGTTATTGGCCTTTATGGAGGAAAGTATAAGGTGATGACTGCGCCCCAGTATTCAAACTGGCAAACCTGGGTAAACTGTACCAAGAACGACTTAAACAGCTCGGTGCTACAATAGATTATCGTGTCCACACAACCAGACTGAAGAACCGGCTTATGTCTCAGTTACCTGATTTAACGGCTTGTACACAAGGAAGGGACACACTATTAACATTTCAGGATGATATCGGAGATGCTCTCAAGAAGGCCTGTGATCACTACCGTGATGCCATGCATTTAGTGAGAGCAGCACAAGTGGTACGGAGAGAGATGTTTTCCAAGAAGTTAAACTTTGATGGCTCATTCCATCCTAACTGTCAGAAGGAGTCTGTACCTACATCTCTTTTGGCCTTGGTGAACATGATCCTGGATGGGGCCAACATCAAACACCAGACTCAGCTTCTGGGAAAAGGAACTTCTACCGCTGCTCTTTCAATCTCACAGCTGTTGGTTTTCAACAGTGTCAAACATACACGAGCAGAAAAGTCATCAGGTACAGTACGTCACAACCGTAACCGTGAAACTCCACTTCCTCTGTATGTGGCAATGAAAGTCCATGCTGTCACACACAATAGAGGGCTAATTGACACTCTCTTCAGTCTGGGTATGTGTGTGGCAAATGATCGCCTGCTGCAGGTGTCAGCTGACATTGCCAATGGAGTCTGCCAGCGTTTCATGGCAGAAGATGTTGTGTGCCCGCAAGAAATGCGCAATGGACTCTTCACAACAGCTGCGGAGGACAATATTGACCACAATCCGAGCTCTGGAACAGCAAAGGACTCCTTTCATGGCACTGGGATCTCCTTGATGCAGCACCCTACACATGAAAGTGTAGGCTCTGACCGTGGTGTGCTTGTGATTAACCAGTCCACTCTATCCACTATGTCATTCATGCCACTGCCACAAGCCTACACCAATGTGCCACCAGTTGCTCGGAGACAAAGACCTTCATAGCCCCTCCAGTAAAAGGCCCTTTAAAAGTCTTGGATTTCCAAATGATAGCAAGAACAAGAGAAGAAGAAGATGGGTGGTTGAGAACTGTGAAGGCAGCCCTGGATGATCCAGAAACCAACCAGGCAACCTGGGTGTCATGGTCTGCCTATCATGCTCACATCCAGCAGACAGTAATCCCCCTTGCAGCCATCAATGCACTATTGCCTTTATTCCTGGACAACGCACACTCTGCTGCCATGATAAGACATTCAATGGACCTCATCAGAGCAGCACACGCAATAACCCTCTATTGCGTGTGACAGCATGGACTTTCATTGCCACATCTAGAGGAAGTGGAGTTTCACGGTTATGAAACGCTGGCAGACTCCATTGGCAATGTCAGCTGACACCTGCAGCAGGCGATCATATGCCACACACATACCCAGACTGAAGAGAGTGTCAATTAGCCCTCTATTGCGTGTGACAGCATGGACTTTCATTGCCACATACAGAGGAAGTGGAGTTTCACGGTTACGGTTGTGACGTACTGTACCTGATGACTTTTCTGCTCGTGTATGTTTGACACTGAAAACCAACAGCTGTGAGATTGAAAGAGCAGCGGTAGAAGTTCCTTTTTCCAGAAGCTGAGTCTGGTGTTTGATGTTGGCCCCATCCAGGATCATGTTCACCAAGGCCAAAAGAGACTTCCGCCGTCGCTGCAGTTTGGTTTGATTGTATCTTACTCGACAGGACTTGTGCCACTGTGCACTGTTGGTCATCAATGTGGCTTCTATGCCATTCCCTTCATCCAGCCTAGCCCTTCTGATTGGGGCTGGGTGAAAGAAGAATTGGGATGGCAGCCACTGTGGACCACCCTTCCAGAAGCCTCACAGAGCTGCTATGAACTGATACATTGTGGTTGCAAGAAAGGGTGCACGAAGCGATGCAAGTGCAAAAAGTCTGCCCTCAAGTGTACTGCCCTTTGTTCATGCTCAGGAGACTGTTAGGCCTCTATAATAATGTCATTGCATGGTAGACACTCTTTACTGCAAATAGGATATGTTAAGAAGAGATGTCAAATGCTCAATCCAATTGAACACAAATGGTTGAAAATCCGATTTTTGTGTCTGTGTTTATGTGAGGTGTTTGTGTGACCTAATGACCCATGAAACCCAATTGACATATCTTCTACTGTTAATTTAACCTATTAAAGCAATTTGATGATGACTAGTGGGTTCCAGAACTCTTCTTATTGATATACTGTCTTTGTGCCTGCAAAAAAGGGAAAAATGCATGTTTTTGACAACCCGATATGTATACAGCCTCTAACGAGTTACAGACATCAACTCAGAAGTGGTTCCACGTCTGAAAACAAACTTCATAGTATATAGAAACACTGTAGAAAGTTTCATGCTTTAGTCATAAAATGCACAATACCTTCCATATGATGAGCTTAACTGCCGCACTATGCATGGGATTTCACTTTTAATGCCCAATCATGTGCATGAAAACATTCATAACCTGCTTTGGAGAACAGCAGGTTGTGTAGTGGCTTATTGCCGCTATCAGCCAAGAACACATTTCAATGCGCTATCTATAGGCAATATATAGGCTGGACCCCTGGGAGACAGGGACGTGTAGAGAGTGTTAGAGGGGCAGGGGCTGACAGCCCGTAAGAGGGCACTTTTGGACCAAGAAAATAGCTGATCTACAAGCTCTCAACACGTTGCGCTGAGACGCGTTGAGAGCTTGTAGATCAGTTATTTTCTGGGCGCAACCCAGCACTCTTTATCTACTGGAGATGCGGTGTAACGACATGGATTTCTAAACACTTTTATTTATTTTTTTGCAAAAGTCTGCGTTCCAAGTTCAGGAGACTTTGGGGGAAAACAAAATCAATTCTCCTGAATGCTTGGAAAGGAGAGGAGCGGCATTTGCATTTCTTTCACCATAGTAAATGCTTGCATTCGTAGTCTGGAGTTTGATTTGATTTGATTTATTTGGAAAAGCAATCATAATACAACATTATAATCAGCGATTCAAGGATTACACAGTGAAGTCCAAAGACTTATTTCCACTGAGGTCCTCTCTCACTGAACGTAACAATACTTTTTAAATAAATCACAAATACATAACAGTACATATACATTACATAAAGAAAACAACAAGTACGTCGACTCTATACCCATCCCTCTAAGATGACCTTTTATAGGGGAACCTTTTCCAGTAGCCATTGTTTAGTCTTCTGTTTAAATGTCCTCAAATTGGATGTCAGTTTAATACTGGTTTCCAGGCTGCTTTTTCTTATGAGTTAGAAGTGTTTATATTTGTAAGTCTCTAAATGTTTGGATGAATTGAAAATGGTGGACCCTATTGTAAACAAGTGTAATGCTTTATGGATGTAATTGTCCACATTTAACAGTTTTTGTATTGAGTTGTGCTTGAAATGTATAATAATAATATCGATCATAATAATTGTCCAAGTCCCTGAAAAATGGCTTACCCCAGAGTACCCTTGGTAATATTCACATTGATTTATAGATTAATTTACACGCCTCAAACGCATCCATCTTCCAGACTGCGCTCTCTCTCTCTCTCTCTCTCTCTCTCTCTCTCACCACACACACACACACACACACACACACACACACACACACACACACACACACACACACACAGAGATACAGTTACCTACAGTATATACACACATGTATGTACACACATCTACATACTGTACATAGCCATAGGCAGGTATGCTTATTAAGTGCTTAAAGATACCGGTGAAGCTGACTGTGTCCGACTCGGACCGTATTGTGCCGTTTGCATTTCAATCCATGAAACAGCTCTGACCTTGGGCTCTGGTGCTGTTGTTGACCCACACGTTTCACTTTCTCCCAGATATTTTGTCCCTTATACCCTTGAAGAACGTCCTCTAGTTTGTCCCTGACCTTCCACACACAGCCACAGTCACATCTTTAATCCATTTTGGGGCGGGGACCCCTTTTGGTGTTAGCATTATGTTATGCTTTAGCTATTTAAAAATAGCAGATCTACAAGCTCGTAGCGCGCCACCGAGTGGCGCGCTACGAGCTTGTAGGTCTGCTATTTTTGAAAAATCGAAGAACGACTGACATAGAAACATAGCTTTTTCAGAAAACTGTCATTTTCAAACGGACATCTTTAGAATCTGATCTCAGCAGGTCATTATGGGTCAAAGTAGCGCAAAGGGCAGACATTGCTGCCGGCTGAGTGACTGTATAGACTCACTGTACCTTGAGAGGGAGGCGTAACGGTGTAGAAAATGGACTGGATCCTGGGTGTGTGTACTTGTGAGAGCTGGTCCAGGTCGGCATGTCCCCTGTGTTCAGTAACCTCCTGATCCACACTTGACTCACTTACTGTAACTTTCTGCTGTGTTCTGATCAGCTCCCTCACCTCAGATCATCCTCCTGACTCACTTAATGTTCTGCTGGGTTCTGATCAGCTCCCTCACCTCAGATCATCCTCCTGACTCACTTAATGTTCTGCTGTGTTCTGATCAGCTCCCTCACCTCAGATCATGGGTTCTGATCAGCTCCCTCACCTCAGATCATCCTCCTGACTCACTTAATGTTCTGCTGGGTTCTGATCAGCTCCCTCACCTCAGATCATGGCTTCTGATCAGCTCCCTCACCTCAGATCATCCTCCTGACTCACTTAATGTTCTGCTGGGTTCTGATCTTGTTACTACTGTATAGTGGTCAAGAAGATTAATAGCATGGAGAGCTGTCTTCTTCAGTTTTTCTTCATAGCAGGTTGTGAGATGTCTGTCGGCGTTGTGGACATCGGAATCTCCTGCTTTGATCATTCTGGTTCCAATAATAAACGATACAGCTACTTACTGGTTGCTTAAAACAGCATAAATGTTCCTGGTCCAGATTAACACCTCTGTGTACCATTTTACACCTGTCTGACTGTCTGACACGTTGAGGTGTGTTTCATTTTCTCCGAGAACACATGACACGCGTGTGCGTGTGTGCGTGTGTGTGCTTAAAGAGGGAGTGACATAGTCTCTGTTTCACTAGCTGTCATTCACTGGTATAGAAAATATATTTACCCTGTTGAAATATGAGGCAGTAATTCTCCTCCTGTTGAATTTACAAAACAAAGCTCCCAATTAAAACCTCAATGAACATTTAGATAATTTAGTCACTAACTTTTCTCTCTGTTCTAACTGTCTGTCTGTGCCTCTCTCGTACTCTCTCTCACGCACGCACACACATCTAAAATAGGAAAAAAAAAAATCTTAAAATAGTCAATGTAGTACATGATATACTGGCTTAATTATGAGTCCTGAAAAGTCTTATCTGGCTTTTTCAGCAAATTCAATATAATTTAGTATCCAATGGTGATTGCAGTGGTATACGGAGATAAAAGAGATCAGATATTTAAAGCAATTTCAGTCAAGAATAATATGAAATAAACGTAAAAAACTTGGCAACCAGAAAACAACAATAACAGAAAATAATTAGCCCACGAGAAACAATATTTAATACAGGTATTTAGCAAAAGGGAAGCGTAGTTACACAATCATCTTTGATGTTAACAAGAGGAAGCAGCATACCAGTTGTTTTGGCACTGAATAATTATATTAAAATTAACATTTCTTTATTTGCCATCTACCATCAGTCCATTTATCTGGAATATGGAGTGGAAAGTGTTCTTGGAAAGATTATTAACTACAGTATGCAAGGTTATTGGAAGATAACAATGAACTAAGCAACAAAGAACACAAAAGTGTGAGTGATTTTGTCATTGACTTCTAGACCATCCCAGCGTTTACCTTGTACTAATACTATAATATAATATAATACTATAAGCTCAGGACCAGCACAAACGTCTGTGAATACTTTTTTTCTTCTGGAAATTCTAAATGGAGACATTTGCCCAATTGGTTTTCTATCATTTGCATGTTACTGGACATGACGCTAGTATGTCACAGGGACTTACCCCCAATCCAACCCTTGATGCTGAGTGTCAAGCAGGGAGGCACTGGGTCCCAGAGTCTTTGGTATGACCCGGCCGGAGATCGAACCCCGACCTCCCAGTCTCAGGGCGGACACTCTAACCACAAGGCCACTGACCTGTTACCATGTGGGTCAGTTAAATAAACATAGGGATGAACTGATTGATTTTGGTGCTCAAGGGTCAAGGTCACAATTGACCTGATATCTGTGCCATTCTCATGATTGTGATGTCTGAGGAATTTCATCAAATCTGGCTCAAACCGCCACTTGGACCAAGGATGAATCATGGACAAAACACATTTTTACCCACAAATCAAGAATGTATAAGGCAATTATGACTAAATATAGAGCGCCGAAGTCCTGACGTCACTCGCTCATCCCCTGGTTCTGCCTGGTTCACGGAAGTAATTTCTCTATGGAGAATAACATGGGGTCATCTTAAAATCGTTTCATATAAGCATTGTGGTCCAAAAATAAACAAGCTGTCTCTGCTTTATTGTCAGGGAGGTGTCTCTGTATCGTTTGCGACAGTCAGCCACTCATATATGATCTGTTTCTAGCGAAAATGTAACTGATTCAGTAGCAGTAACAATAGTGTTTTCTCTCAGTCTGTTGATTCTTCATATCCATATGAGTGAAACGGCCGGGATGACAGAACACAGTTCTTACATGAGGCGATCTATTATTATTATTATTACATGAGGCAATCTAAAATCCCCCTATATGGGGATTACAATGCAAATGAAAAGTACATGAACCCGTGGATTTGCTCTACCGATACTGACGTCAGACTTCGGTGCACACATTTCTATTTTCTAATATCAGAGGTCCTCACGAGTGGCCCTCACACCGACTTATATGTCCAGAGATCCGGAGATCTCTGTATCTGTCAGTCCCTTTTATGCCCATGGAGATCTCTTTAAGCGCCTTGCGTTAGTAAATTATTGTTGTGTGAGACATACAACACTAGAGACAGCATAACACAAGCAACAAAGCTTCAACAAAGTCAAGTCAAGTCAAATCCAGTCCAGTATGTTCTTGATTTGGACCCCATGGTTCTTGTATGAGTGTACCCTCCTCTCCCTGGATGACAACCAGTACACAGTGGGTCCGTCTGCAGCTCCTCTGGTCGTTAACCACAAGTTCATTCATTGGTTCCGCTGTTAACGAGCTCATTGCATCATGTGACAAAGGCTCTATACCTCTGTAAAAGACTCCGTGAAGACACTCAAGACAGCATGTTTCTGATGGGGAATCATACATGTCAATATAGTGATAACTTACAAACATTTCACCACAAATACACTTTATTCCTTCAGTGTTCATTATTGTGTTAGTCTGGACATGGACATAAACGGCACCTGGTTTGCGGACTTGCGGAGGCATGATATACAGTCAATATATACGCATCTCTGGCAGTATGTCAGTTGTTCAACTAACCATTTAATGAACATTTCGATAAAATAGAAATAATCTGCAACATCACTCTGCCTTGATTATAAATAAACGTATGCGTTTTTCTTTTTTTAATCGTTTATAGGGTTCATGGATGATCCATCCGTTATAATTGTTTGGCATGACAGACCACTGGAAGACTGGGTTGTTGTGGCATAGAGAATAAGAGATGCATATCTGCATGACCGCAAACATCTGGCAAACCATGCACGAGATTCCATAAACAAACGTTTGTTCAGTTTCACTGTTTAGTTTCATTGCGAATGGAGAATGGCACTCTGTGTACGCACACACGCACGCACGCACGCACGCACGCACGCACGCTCAAATCACACACAAATTACATCAGATTTCACACAGGGAAAATACAACTTTAATAGTGCCACAAAACAAAGGAGTTGCGGTGATTTTCCACTGCACAGCATCGGCACTATGCCTTTACTCTTGTCCAGGGGTCCTCAACAGTGGCCCCTGGGTCCCTATAGGGTATAGGCTATAGGGGGTCCTCAGATTTTCTACAGGGGGCTGCCAAATCTTTGCGTGATATGAACGTTAGCTGAAAATTGCAAGATTTACAAGCTCACGACGCCTGGCAGGATGAGGCATTCCGAATTTGTAGATTGGGGGTATGTTAATTAAATTAGCACTCAGGATTTCACTGTGTAACAGGCACCCTCTGCAGCAGAGTTAATGAGTTTGGCACAGAGAATAGAGATGTAAGCTGTCTGGTTTAATGCAATTATTTTTTCAGCTGTCCTTAAATGCATAAAGAATGCTGTAACATCTGTTCTCGTCACGGGGACAAGTGGTTGGACAAAACATTCTCCATTACGGAATGGGATGCGTATACTCTCTAGTCAACATTACAAAATGTGCTCGGTATAAAAGCAAGATTACCAAGATTACCAGGGCAAACGTGTGTCTATATAGTCTATATACTTAGTTTTATCGTGGTCCCTCAGGGCTCTCTACTTGGTCCACCCCTTTTTCCCTCTTCAGTGAAAATACTACAACGAGTCACAAACACATTGTAGACCTGACCAGTGGCGTGCACAGATAGACACTAGGGGGTGCTAGAGCACCCCCTGCCCTTTTGGCAATTTGCTCTTAAAAAAATAAAATAAAAAAAAGGTTTTATTTTTTTTCTTAATTTGTAGTGTGTTGACCATGGTTACATTGACCAAATCTTCGATTTAAAAAAAATAGCAGACCTACAAGCTCGTAGCGCGCCACTCGGCTAAAGCACCAAAATGGGTTCCCGCCCCAAAATGCGCTGCACAAGGTGCCCTTTTTTTCACTTGAGCACCTGCCCCTCTAAATGTCTGTGCACGCCACTGGACCGGCATGGCTATTTTTGCTGCATGAACGTTCGACCCCAGAATAGGGAGGCTGTGGTGTAAGTAGTTTAGGAACAGATTTTTTATCAGGCTTACAATTTTGCAGTTATACAGACTGTAGTTCTATTGTGTATCAGATGAATGTAGATAAAGTAACAGGGTTCAATGCCCTGCTTGTAGAGGCTTTGAGTGGCTTGCGTACGGTGCATTCATCCCTACGAGCATTTAGAAGTGTTGGACGCTGCAACACTGTTTGCGACTGACCTTCCTGCAGTGTCTCTCCTCCCTCACACACAGAGAGAGAATCGACTGAAGCTCCGGTTAAGCTTTTACTGCTGATGATGGCGGGTCGGGGGGGGGGTTGTTTTTTTTGTCTGCTGCATCCCCTCGATGCTCACACACACCTACCATCCACCCTCCAAGCCATCAATATTCCCATGACCCTCTCCAGAAAGCAGCCCCTTTCACTCAGCACTAGGCTAATGCAGCTTTGCATAATCAATTTATCTGAAGGAAAAAAAAGACAAGAAAATCGGTGACTTATATCAGTGAGTGTGTATAGCCGTGCACGCACACGCACACGCACACACACACACACACACACACACACACACACACACACACACACACACACACATGCACACACACGCACGCACACACACTACTCCCTCCTTGCCATTTCCTTGTTTCCTCACAGCCAGGACTCGGAGCCACCGATAGAGAATCGATGGCCGACGGGAGGCAGAGGCTACAAAGGACACGAGACAAGGACAGTCTTGGACAATGAAGATAATTCAGGAGCCTCGTCTAATTTGCCATTGATACAACATAACATACACAGGTGGAATATAAGCGGAAAAAAGAGGAAAAAACTATAAATACCACACAACACATTTAAAATATATATCTACTATGCTACATATGTCATCCAATTAAAAAACTGCCATGTCATCCAATGTAAAAAAAACGAGATGTATTACCTGTCTGAAGAGATCACAAAATAGAAAAATATTGTAAGCAACATGCTTACAATATTTTGCTATTTCTATTTATAAACGGTAAGGAAAACTGACAACAAACGTAACAGACGTTTCGGTGCTAGGACCTTCGTCAGTGCTTTGAGCACAGGCACTTTATCAGCACTATTTTCTTAGTCTCTGTCTAAGGAGTCTTCCTTAATAGTATATATGCAGAGAGCGAGTCATTTTCCTTTTGATTTGGAGACCACAAAAAGACAGAATTAAGGGCGCAACAGTTTACCTTGTACTTTAGTATTTATAAACACGAAACGTTATGTAACGTTATGTTAATGTAAATGGGGCAACAAGTGATCCCCCCCCCCCCCTCCCCCACACACACACGCACACACACACGCACGCACGCGCGAGCGCACACACACACACACACGCACGCACGCACGCACGCACACACATGCAGTATACATACTGCACACACACAAACGGTACACACAGTACTCCTTGACTGCTCCTGGCCCTCTCTGCTGTTGTGCCAGCTGTATACCGTGGGCACACAGTGAGTCCCATTCCTGGGGGGAACATGATCCTGGCGTTGGGTGGTGTGGTACAGCAGGGGAGCATCTGGTCTGGGGCTGCCGTGGCGGGACAACTGTGCTCCAGTCACATTGTATTATAGGAGATGACCCGCCCCTCCTCTTTTCAAGGAGATGACCCGCCCCTCCTCTTTTCAAGGAGATGACCCGCCCCTCCTCTTTTCAAGGAGATGACCCGCCCCTCCTCTTTTCAAGGCGATGAACTGCCCCTCCTCTTTTCAAGGCGATGAACTGCCCCTCCTCTTTTCAAGGCGATGAACTGCCCCTCCTCTTTTCAAGGTGATGACCCGCCCCTCCTCTTTTCAAGGTGATGACCCGCCCCTCCTCTTTTCAAGGAGATGACCCGCCCCTCCTCTTTTCAAGGAGATGACCAGCCCCTCCTCTTTTCAAGGCGATGAACTGCCCCTCCTCTTTTCAAGGCGATGAACTGCCCCTCCTCTTTTCAAGGCGATGAACTGCCCCTCCTCTTTTCAAGGCGATGAACTGCCCCTCCTCTTTTCAAGGAGATGACCCGCCCCTCCTCTTTTCAAGGCGATGAACTGCCCCTCCTCTTTTCAAGGCGATGAACTGCCCCTCCTCTTTTCAAGGTGATGAACTGCCCCTCCTCTTTTCAAGGTGATGACCCGCCCCTCCTCTTTTCAAGGTGATGACCCGCCCCTCCTCTTTTCAAGGAGATGACCCGCCCCTCCTCTTTTCAAGGAGATGACCCGCCCCTCCTCTTTTCAAGGCGATGAACTGCCCCTCCTCTTTTCAAGGCGATGAACTGCCCCTCCTCTTTTCAAGGCGATGAACTGCCCCTCCTCTTTTCAAGGCGATGAACTGCCCCTCCTCTTTTCAAGGTGATGACCCGCCCCTCCTCTTTTCAAGGCGATGAACTGCCCCTCCTCTTTTCAAGGTGATGACCCGCCCCTCCTCTTTTCAAGGAGATGAACTGCCCCTCCTCTTTTCAAGGAGATGACCCGCCCCTCCTCTTTTCAAGGCGATGAACTGCCCCTCCTCTTTTCAAGGCAATGAGCCAACCACCCCTCCTCTTCAAGGCGATGAACAACCCCTCCTCTCCAAGGCGATGAACCAACTGCCCCTCCTCTCTTCAAGGCGATGAACCAACTGCCCCTCCCCTCCAAGGCGATGAACCAACTGCCCCTCCTCTCTTCAAGGCGATGAACCAACCACCCCTCCTCTCTTCAAGGTGATGAACCAACCGCCCCTCCCCTCTTCAAGGCGATGAACCAACTGCCCCTCCTCTCTTCAAGGCGATGAACCAACTGCCCCTCCTCTCTTCAAGGCGATGAACCAACTGCCCCTCCCCTCTTCAAGGCGATGAACCAACTGCCCCTCCTCTCTTCAAGGCGGTGAACCAACCGCCTCTCCTCTCTCCAAGGCGATGAACCAACCGCCCCTCCTCTCTTCAACGTGATGAACCAACTGCCCCTCCTCTCTTCAAGGCGATGAACCAACTGCCCCTCCTCTCTTCAAGGCGATGAACCAACTGCCCCTCCCCTCTTCAAGGCGATGAACCAACTGCCCCTCCTCTCTTCAAGGCGATGAACCAACCGCCCCTCCTCTCTCCAAGGCGATGAACCAACCGCCCCTCCTCTCTTCAACGTGATGAACCAACTGCCCCTCCTCTCTTCAACGTGATGAACCAACTGCCCCTCCTCTCTTCAAGGCAATGAACCAACCGCCCCTCCTCTCTCCAAGGCGATGAACCAACTGCCCCCCCCCCTCCAAGGCGATGAACCAACTGCCCCTCCCCTCCAAGGCGATGAACCAACTGCCCCTCCTCTCCAAGGCGATGAACCAACTGCCCCCCCCCTCCAAGGCGATGAACCAACTGCCCCTCCCCTCCAAGGCAATGAACCAACTGCCCCTCCCCTCCAAGGCGATGAACCAACTGCCCCTCCTCTCTCCAAGGCGATGAACCAAATGCCCCTCCCCTCTCCAAGGCGATGAACCAACTGCCCCTCCTCTCTCCAAGGCGATGAACCAACTGCCCCTCCTCTCTTCAAGGCGATGAACCAACTGCCCCTCCCCTCTTCAAGGCGATGAACCAACTGCCCCTCCCCTCCAAGGCAATGAACCAACTGCCCCTCCTCTCTTCAAGGCGATGAACCAACTGCCCCTCCTCTCTTCAAGGCGATGAACCAACTGCCCCTCCTCTCTTCAAGGCAATGAACCAACCGCCCCTCCCCTCTTCAAGGCAATGAACCAGCTGCCCCTCCTCTCTTCAAGGCAATGAACCAACCGCCCCTCCTCTCTTCAAGGCAATGAACCAACCGCCCCTCCTCTCTTCAAGGCAATGAACCAACCGCCCCTCCTCTCTTAAAGGCAATGAACCAACTGCCCCTCCTCTCTTCAAGGCAATGAACCAACTGCCCCTCCTCTCTTCACGGCGAGGCAGAAATGCCAAGTCTTTACATTCAACCTGCCCCCAGATTCCTCGTGTCTGCTGACACTATCAAATATTTGACAGAAATCAATATGGGGTTTCTTGACTGGAAGCCACAACATCTGGTGAGGGGCAGATTTTCATTATTGGCTCATATCAAACTATAACAGTTGTCAGCATGTTTTGTGAGGCTAATAATATTTCTGGGCACTTATACTGTGTGTACGGTGACTATACAGTCACCAGATTGGATCTGTGGGCTTTCTAATGTCTGCTACTGACCCGTCCAGAAGTGCTGTATAAGGCATTAACTTGACTTAAACCACAACGCTTGCTATTGCTCACAACACGTCATGTTTTGTGATGCATTGTGAGCTTGTATTTCGGCTTTTTTCAGTGGACAGACTTGATGTAGAGGGGAACAAAAGAAAGAAGAACAAGTATAGACCCCTGGCAGACCCCCCCCCCCCCCCCCCCCCCCCGGTCAATGAAACAATATATAGCGTATACTAAAGGCCTATGCTTTAGAACACTGAACCAATTTGTGGCACATTAGTATGGGCCGAGAAAGGAAGAATAAGTCTGCACACCGTTTTGAAAACTTTATTTATGGTTGGGACATGTACCACGTGATAGGGCATTCACTTCTAGTGATTTTTACTAGTTGACTATAGTTGCCTAGTTTACTAGTCGACTAGTTGTTTAACTATACCTATTATGTAAAACATATTTATTTCATTCTATTTTTTTATACATATTTGTACATTTAAAAACTGTGTACATTGGTGATTATGACTATAATCTACCTGATATTGAGGCCTACAAAATCGGTGAAAATAAACTTTTTTTCCCCTTTTTCTTATCAACTAGTCAACTAGTACAAACAAGGTCAACTAGTGGATTTACTAGTTGACTAGTAGTTGCTTAATGCCCTACCATGTGACAGTGAGTCCAGAGTCCCCGGTCCTATTCCCAGGCTGGCCAGAACATTTACTTCATGTCACTCCCCTTTGTTTTAGCCACTACATTTAATTTAGTTCACCTTCAACATGATGTATCGATATAGGCGGAGATCTCTGACTCTCTGCCAATGTGAGACTTAAAAAGTGACTTTCCACCCCTGGGACTTTGTGCGTTGATAATAGTCTCCAGACAGCGGTCATTTGGTCTTTTGCATTCTCTACAGTACACACTGTGATCACAGTACACACCCATCTCCTGCTCTGGCACTCCCTTACTTCATCAGGTGATGAAGGCCGCTCACGGCCGAAACGTCGTGACCTGAATTAAATGGTGTTTTAACAAAATCAAAACCCTGTTGGAGCAAAGACTGTGTGCGGACTTCTCCTTCTCTGTATGTCCATATAGGTTGTGTTCCAACTGGGGTCATAGATATTATTTCTGCTGGCCAACCTTGAATTGAGATTTCAAAGTTAACACGCTTACCAGTGTAAGCTACTACTGGCACCATACATTATTATGTCCCGTACAGGTGATATTAATAACGAAGCAAAGCTATCCAGATGTTCACATGTGGCATGAACTAAACTGACTCTATACCCATAATACTTATGGAGCAACTAATACCCACTAGTCCCTGCAGGCTAGCCGGGGTAGACCGAACTGCACTCCACCAGCTGGGCCAGGGTTTTGTGGGAGGCGGTGTGGACAAATGTAATTGGTTTTGTCTCTAAAATAACCCATTTAGGCCTTTTAAATGTATTTCTTTTTCTGAAAAACCTCATGTTTCTATATCAGTGGTTCTCAATATTTCATGTCAAGAACCCCAAAAATTATATGTATTTGGCCGCCGATCCACATCTGAAAATATGTCATTCCAGGGACCTCCCCAGAATAAAAAAAAAACGTTCGCTCTGAAAGAATAATATTCAAACATTTGGGCCACATTTTCACGATTTTTCAAAAAATAGCAGACCTACAAGCTCGTAGCGCTATGAGCTTGTAGATCTGCTATTTTTCAATAGCTAAATTATAACATAATGCTAACACCAAAAGGGGTTCCCGCCCAAAATGGGATAAAATGCTTGCAATTCACCAACTATTCTTTTTAGCAGTCCCATGGCAAAAGCAAAGCAGCATCTGTCGTTTTGGTCAAGGCAGACAAACTGAAAGCGAATTAACTCACTCGCAAAAACATCACTGTCCTGTCCTCAATCCAAAGTCTCAACACTTCTGTTAGGAACACACAAAAGAAGAAAATCTTGTTTCTACTGTCCAAAACAACCCATAATAAATCCCGAAGGACCAAAGGCAATTCATTTACAATGGCTTGAAAGGATCAGGAGATGTATATGGTAACATCTCTCTCTCTCTCTCTCTCTCTCTCTCTCTCTCTCTCTCAACGGCAACAGAAAATGCCTTTGACATTTTAGCACCTTTTAAAATATGAAAGAGAAAATAAATCAATCTTGGCAAAGAAACGGATATATAATGGTGGCTACTGGGAACACACTTCCTTTGTACACTCGGAGATCTGTGGGCATATTGTCACCACATGTGGATGGATGAACTGTTTCCATATGAAGCACCATCAGAACAACAGGGCTTGAAACTCAAGTCTTTGATAATGGTTCTTCTCTGGAATGCCTTCCTCTCTCTTTGGTACTGAGACCCAGACTTCCGTGCCCTTCATCTGGTCCATCTTTTGAGCGCCACTTCACAGTGGCAAAACAGCCTCAGATGTCGACGAAAGCCCTTGGCCTATAGTAGATTTTTATGCTGTGTTCAAGTTCAAGCTTTTATTTGTCTCCCGAGGAAGAAATTTGTCTTAGACAAAGGACCCTTATGCAAGCATGGCCCTTATGCCCATGTCGCCGCAGAGGCTGAGCAGCGCCAAATACATCTTTCTTGCAACATCAGAGGCAAGCAAAACTTGTTTCATGGTTTATGGATTTCACTAATTTACTTATATTGATCCTATAAACGGTGGCAAACAGCCTCAGATGTTGACAAAGCCCTAGCCTAGTAGATTTTTTTATGCTGTGTTGCAAATGCAATACAAAACTTGTGTTGTGACATGGTTTATGGATTTCACTAATTTACATATATTGATCCTATAAACAATTTTATATTATAATACATGTGTTGTTCTATTGTTCCACTACATTTTATATCCATATCATTAGACTGGATATTGTCTGTGATTTTGGATATTGTACTATTGGCATAAGTGCTCTTTTCCTGTTTTCTTTCTCCTCTGTATTGGCAAGTAGAGCTTAACCCATTCTGACCTGAGATCAGATTCATACGAGGTTTCCACTGGACACACACTGGTCTGATCAACCCATTCTGACCTGAGATCAGATTCTAAAAAATGTCAGTCGTTGTTCGATTAAAAAAAAAATAGCAGACCTACAAGCTCGTATCGCGCCACTCTGTGGCGCGATATGAGCTTGTAGATCTGCTATTTTTCAATAGCTAAAGCATAACATGATGCTAACACCAAAATGGGTGCCCGCCCAGAATGTGACCGTGAAGAGGCCTGGTCCACGGTCACACTTCTGGTGGGCTCCGTGAGGAGGCCTGGTCCACGGTCACACTTCTGGTGGGCTCCGTGAGGAGGCCTGGTCCACGGTCACACTTCTGGTGGGCTCCATGGAGAGGCCTGGTCCACGGTCACACTCAGTTCATATTAGAGGTCCACGGAACTGCGAAGTGATTTCTGGGATTGCTTAATAATTTACTTTGGCGTTGTTTCATGCAAACATTGTTTTATGCATGCTAGGACTATCAACACAAAAGCACAGAAAAATATGAAATGTTCTATTGTAACGCGGGACTATTGATCACGAAAATGTATGCTAAATTGATGTGCAACGTGACGTGATAACTCAACATTGTAAGGCAACATCCTAAAAAACAACAAAAAAACAACCATACTGTTTCATTTTTAAACTACATTTATTTTAAAAAAAAAGGGGGGAAAAAAGAAGAAAAAGCAACCAGTGTCTCATCTGAGATGAGACAGTTTACGGAGAGAGAAAGAGAGAGAGAGAGAGAGAGACATTTTGTAAAAGCATACAAAACAAACCGTAATCTAGCAGCATCCAAATGTTGGAATCTCCAAAAACAAATCATCATTTATAGATTTAAATATATAATTTTGCCCTGGCAAGCTACAGTACACACTTTACAACATACACAGAGCGTTCTCTCTCCTTTAGTGCAGAAAAAAAAATCAAATACCCTTAATAAAATAAACAACTTTAGGTTAAATAAGCTTAAATAATGGTGTTAAATACAAGACACTTCTGTGGCAGATCTGTACAGAAATAAACACATTTGGCATTGTAAGTGTAGTTCACCGGAGCTTGCTCTATAAACCACTGTATAAGAAATAACACATTATGCAGTGATAAACTATATACACACGCACGCACGGAGGGCGGGGAGGGCGACTGCGCAAACACTCGCACATACACACCTCTGCGAACCAACCAACGCGCACACTTCAGGTTGTATATCAGTGAGCCAACAGACAAGGCATGTGTTTATGAAAGAACTAAAAAGCAAAGGAAAACAATCCACTTATAACACCCGACACTTTTTTTTTTTTTTTTAATAGGCACAGTCTCTTCCTGTTTTATAAATACATTGTCAAATACAACCGCGCTCCTCGACAGGAAATTTGTTCACAAGTTGTGCTAACATTTTTCTAAACACAGTTTTTTTGCAACTACCACTTCTTTATTGCTAGGACATAATTGTGACAGTGAATTGAAAACTACCGACAAAACATGTTTTTTTCATATGTGTAGGGAAAGAAAGCACCTTTTGAACACCAATGTTACTGCCGTGTGACCCTATTATATCACAACACTTTGAGGATGGGGGAAAGAAAGTGAAACATGAAAGAAAAATGTGCTTGGAATCAAACATCAAGCCTCTTAAATCCTTGTGACTTTGGGAAAAACTTGGGAACCAAGAAAGTCCAGCAAAAAATAGATCTCAGTTGAGCTACATTCATATTTTTTCCTCCCCCACACTGTACTTTTCAAGAACGTCCACATGTGGATTTCTCTCTCGGTGCGAGCAGACAGTAAGCACCACTTCATTATGTCCAGTACATTCCTCCTCCTCCTCCCCTCCTCCCTTTCTCTACCCATTCATCTCCACTCTGTGAACCCTGTCTGGGTTTTCCCTGCTCTCTGGGATCCAGAAAAAGGCTGGTACCACCAGGCCCCACCAGGCCCCGCCGCACAGACAGCTAGAACGCAGACAGTACAGTAAAAACAACAGTACGGTACAGTGCAGTACAGTATACAGAGTACACAGTACAGTAGACTGGAGTGATACACAGGTAGATCACAGGTTTCTTTATATACTACAGTACAGTACAGGAGCTCTAAGGCTTTTACATTCCACTACTGTAAGGGGGAATATCCCAGGGGATTCATTCAGGCAGGGTGGAGGAGGAGAGGGTTGCTGGATTGAATTCTCTCCCGACCATGTGGGAGACGAACCGAGGGAGGGTTGGTGGATTGAATTCTCTCCCGACCATGTGGGAGACGAACCCAGGGAGTTTTCCCCACAAGAAACTATTTACCGTACCTCCGATGCTCCCTCCCAATGACGACGACGACGACGACGACAGTGGGGCTTCCCGAAGCTAAAGGTCTCCACACACCGGGCACGAATCGGATGCGAATTCGGGAGTTTTAGCTGCGTTTCTCCATCGGTTTTCCGAAAAACGCGGCCGGTGTGCAACCACCTTAAGTGTCAGGGGGGTGGGGTGTTCAAGTCTCGTTGTAGTATAGTCTCCCAGGCAGAATGCTATAAGAACAGTTTTCATTGCTCCTTTGGAAACTATAAACGTGATTGTATGATGTCGATCGAAGTCTGTTGTTTTCCCATGGATCTTCTGGGGGGTGGTTCGGGGGGTGGTCCTCTCCTACGGTGCCTGGTGGTGGGAGCAGCAGAGGTGGTCTTCTTCTTGGACCTCTCCTCTCAGGGCTTCTTGTCGATGGAGTGGAAGAACCACTCGGTGAACTTCCTGAGCTGAGCGGACGCGGTCTGGCTCTCCTCCTGGAGGCGCATGTTGTCCTGCCTGAGGTGCTGCACCTCCTCCTGCAGCACGGCCTTGTCCTCTTTCTCCTGAGGACACACACACACACACACACACACACACATTTGAAATGTTTATTTATGTCCACATAATGAGAAGTACAGGAATACGTCCTTGTACAAAAGGACATAAACACTGCCAGTGCAGTTTGACAGTGGGAGAGCAGCCAGTTACAACGTGCATGGACGGCAAAGCATCGTTACATACAGTACAGCTGACATGTCGGACACAGGGCAGCAGACACTATACATCATGGATAAAGGAAACAACGCCTCCTCCAAATTGAGCGGCTTCCTTTAATGGCTGAAACTGAGCAATACCTAGCCTCGGTCCCAGGCTTACTTATCTGCGAAAAGAAAAGCCTGGTCACAACGTAAGGCAGAGAAGCTATCGGCGGTTGTATCCTCCGGAATATCCGTCGGATGTATTTCCCCCCGGATACGATATTTTCCAGACCAATCACAACACTTGTTTCATTCGTGGAGAATGTAAACTGATTTGTAAAGCATCAACGTCATTTCCTTCGGCGATACTTCCGCTAAAATTCCGCAACTTCCGCTGATAGTCTTTTCAGCGTAGGTCTTGCCCAGGGTGAGCAATAGACCGATTCCGTAGCGGTTTCATGGTCGCAGCCTACGTATTTCCTGTAGGCGGACTCGACGTAGCTGCGGGGATAAAACCCTCACCAGGCGCACCTCTTCCACTACAGTGAACGGCAGAATGACTGATGTTAGTTTGCCTCAAACTTTACTCCTTTACCTGCTTTTTTACTAACACTAACATTACAAAGATGCCCAGAACATCGAGATGAACCTGTGTAGTGTATGGCTGCTCCAACAGTAGTGGCAACATAAAAAATAAAATAAAACGGAATGTCTAATATCCACCGCGGTGGCTGAGACCAGAGCCATTGAGTAATGGTTGAGACGAAGCAGGGAAAGATACATATCGCCAGTCTTACCCAATACCAAATCTTTCTGTTTTATGAACACAAGGCTGCTGTATTTTATGCTCATACTAAGCATTTGAAGTATGAGGTATAAAGTACACTGGCGTTATGTATCTTTCACTGCTTCGTCTCAACCATTACTCAATGGCTCTGGTCTCAGCCACCGCGGTGGATATTAGACATTCCGTTTTATTTTATTTTTTATGTTGCCACTACTGTTGGAGCAGCCATAAACTACACAGGTTCATCTCGATGTTCTGGGCATCTTTGTAATGTTAGTGTTAGTAAAAAAGCAGGTAAAGGAGTAAAGTTTGAGGCAAACTAACATCAGTCACTCTGCCGTTCACTGTAGTGGAAGAGGTGCGCCTGGTGAGGGTTTTATCCCCGCAGCTACGTCGAGTCCGCCTACAGGAAATACAACCATGAGACCAGCTACGGAATCGGTCTATTTTTTTCCCAGTTTTCTCCCAATTTAAGCACATTAGAAGGAGAAGGTGGGGAAATGTTCGTCGGGGACATGAAAGCAAACAGGATATTGAATTAAGAGCACAAGGTGGTACTTCAGAGGGAGCGCGCTGTGCTCATTATTCGGAGCTCTGCCCTGCGCGTCGTGCATTGTGTGGCACACATTTCCTCTCTGTACTCCCTGCCACATGTGTGCCATTTAAGCGATGCATATCTCAAAGCGTGACACAATAGAAACAGCAGGGGCACACAGGGGGACGAGGCACAAAGGCACCAAATGGCTCAAATGTCTCTGCTGCCTTTGCACCAAAGCATGTCCAAGTCATTAAGAGCCTTCCCCAGAAATAGAAGCGTGCGTGTACGTGCGTGCGTGCGTGCGTGCGTGTGTGTGCGTGTGTGCGTGTAACGCACCTTTCTGAGGTCATACTGCAGCTGTCTGAGGATGACCTCCAACTGGTTCACTTTACCAGTCAGTGTGGAGGGAGCTCTACTGTAGAGAAGAGAACACAGTACAGTAGGTGAGATGGAACAGGAATTCACTATACCTCCAAAATTGGAACATTAATGAAAAGTTATTTTAAACTTGGTTGCATGCTGAAAATAGCCGATCTACGAGCTCACAATGCGTCCCGCTGCGACCAGTAATTACGACGGCATCAAGGCCCGCCAAAATAAATTTTAGTCGACTATAACAACTGTAGATTTACTGTAGGCGACTGGTGGTGTTGCCTTACCCTGCCTCCAGGGCGGCGCCCTCCGCAGCGGCCACGCGTCTCGTCAGCTCCCGGGAGATGTGCAGCGCCTCGGCTCGCTGCATGTCCGTCATGGTGCAGAACGACGCCACCCGCTGGTCTGGGGACACATGGCACGGGGAAGACACGGGCTTTACTTCACAGTCGCCTCCGCTTGTCATTAAAACACTTTGAACGCATAACCCGCGTTCCACCACATTTATTCCATTGTTCTTCCACCCATAAATAATATATGCTAAACCCGCTATTTGTTTAATGTGTTTAATTCTCCGTTTGCATACAAAAGTACAAAAGTATTGGCGTCAAAATGTACTTAAAAGTACTAAAAGTAAATAGCTTAATGTGTGTTTTGTAATAATAGCTGCAAAGTAACTAGTAACTCAAGTTCTCAAATAAGTTGTTCAATATTTGCCTCTGAGATGTAGTGAAGTATGAAATTACAAATAATTCAAAATACTGTACTTAAGTACAGTATTTAAGTAAATGTACTTAGTTACTTTCCACCACTGGACTCTGGGATCCGTAATTGGAGCTTCGGAGTCAGGCAATGGGGACTAAACTAAAATGGGGATTTAATAAACAACATTGCAAGCGAGAAATGTGTTCAGCACCAGGCTACTGTAAATGGAATGTGTTCAGCACCAGGCTACTGTAAATGGAATGTGTTCAGCACCAGGCTACTGTAAATGGAATGTGTTCAGCACCAGGCTACTGTAAATGGAATGTGTTCAGCACCAGGCTACTGTACATGGTGTCAACATGCAGTTCTATTAGAATACACAGCAACGTCAGACTTGCATGCGAGCGTTTCAAAATGGCGGGATCATTCTGTTTATGCCGTGTGTATGAATGAAAGCGGCGGTGGCGGCGGCGGTTGTTGCAAAGTGTGGTCACTCGCCATCACCATGGCCACTAACTCCTCCTCCAACACTGACTGACCAATCGCCACGCAAATCTAAAACAAGATGGTGAAAATAAAAGCATGTTTTTTTGGTTTTTAAATCAAAGACATGAAATGGGTCCCATGGTGCCTCTCCCTCTGTGCCCAGCCCTCTCTGAATAACACCACAGCTGTTTGGCTCATAATGGGCCGGGTCCCAGAGAGCTGTCAGACACCAGGACATGCCAGTTGTACCATACCAGGTCCTTAACCCATTCTGACCTGAGATCAGATTCTAAAAATGTCTTCTATATCAGGACAGTTTTCTGAAAAAGCTATGTTTCTATGTCAGTCGTTCTTCGATTTTTCAAAAATTAGCAGACCTACAAGCTCGTTTTAAATAGCTAAAGCATAACGTAATGCTAACACCAAAAGGGGTACCCGCCCAAAATGGGTTAAGCTTGCTCAAAGCCCCATGGAAAACCCACAACTTGGCACATTAGGCACGGGGACTGCTCACTATGCCAGCCTTAAAATGATCCCTGGCTAATCAGACAAATATGCCTTAAAGGTATATTCAGTGATTTCACTTAATTCAAATATCACTTATTTTTTTGTTTTGTTGTGATAATCCTCTCTACTATAGAGTGTGCTGACCATATAAGGAGTTCCTCCCTGTCCCCAGTTAACCCCTGGGGGTCAAAAACCCTTAGGTTTCGTTTTTGACTCTCTATCCTGATTGGACGAAAGGCTGGGTCCCACAGCCAAAAATTAAACCTAAGGTTTTTTGAGTGAAATCACTGAATATACCTTTAATACATCATAATTGCCCTCTATAATTAAAATCGAAAACGCCTTAAATATTTTATTTTAGAAATACAGTAGGTCATCTGTCACTCAATAGGAACAACTCCGGTCGCAAGTTGATGATGCAGTAATTTGGTCCAGCCCTATATGGAATACAACATGCTAATAAAAAGTATTTAAAATATTGCTTTGATGCTCATATTATCCTTAGGAAGTATACTGTAAGTATAAGTATTTTCTTAGCATAATGTATTCCCTACATTCCATAGGTCTCTAGACCATACATGGGCATATGACATCATCAACTTGGGACGGAAGCAGTCGCTACGGACTGGATTGAAAGATTATCTATGTAAAATAAATACAATATTTAAGGTGTTTTTATCTATTGTTATTTTAGTTATAGATGGCAATTATAATGGGGCGGCTGTGGCTCAGGAGGTAGAGCAGGTCGTCCAATGATCCCTGGGTCGGTGGTTCGAATCCTGGCACCTCCTCCTGTCCACAAGTGTCCTTGGGCAAGACACTGAACCCTACATTGCCTCCAATGAGTCGGTCGGTGTGAGCTCGCCACCGTCGGTGTGTGAATGTGGGAAGTCAAGTGAGGACGCTGGCGTTGACTGTTCGCCGCTTCACCTCCCAATGTATGAATGAATGAACCATTGTAAAGCGCTTTGAGCACTTGGAAAAGCGCTATAAAAATGCAATTCATTCATTATAATGTATTAAGGCATATTTGTCTTATATCAGCCAGGGATCCTTTTAATGCTTGTCTTCTTTCCAACCTCTCCCTTTCCTGCTTCAACCTGGCCTCCCTGTAGGGCAGGCGATGGGCAAACCTTAAAGGACAACTTTTTTTCAACCAAGGTTCATGTTTTAGGTTGTTATTGGAGAATTTGCTGCTTTCTTTCGTTTTAGGTCACGGGATCTACTGAACACTCATCTTTTACTTTCTCTAATAACCTAAAACATGAACCTTGGTTGTCCTTTAATAGATCTTGTAGATGGGCTATTTTTGCTACTTTTGTGTGATATACTGTACAACGAAGTATAAAACAGAATAGGCGGAAATATGGAGACACAAGGTCAGAAAACGCCAATATGCGTACAGTATATTAATAATAATTTTCCAAAAAGAAGATTTCAGGAGCTCCTCCGTTCATTTAGCCCCAAATGAAACCTAATCCTCTCAGAGACAAAAGCCTGAGTCGTTTGTTCAGACCGAGCAGGAAAACGAGACCAAGATCTGATTTCCATATGAATGAACATTTTTCCCCGTGCTTGATGGCTGCATCAGAAAGATTAAAGCCTTCTAAGAAACCAGACACACAGCCGCACAAAAGCTGATTACCATTTTATGTTTTGAACCTTAAATGCCCATTCATTCGTGGTACAAATTGCATAAACATAATTACACCAATGACAAAAATATGTGTCGGTCTTCCAAATGCAGTATGCGTTTTGGGAGGGAATATTGAAAATGTCCAGTCGTTACTTATGAACGAGGAACCTTTTTCCATGATTACCCCCAAAAAGCCTCGACGCATTTTGCCAGAATCCATTTTGACACCGCCTGTTCCTATTTGCCAGCCTCCAAAGCACATAATGCCTTGCAGGCCTGCTGCAAGTCATTATCACTTGCCTATTCACATAGTGAAAGCTCAGCCCAAATAGCCTCTTAACATCCTCATAAATGCCACTCTTAAGCATAGCTTGGTGAAACAGAACAAGCGGACTGTCAAAATAATGGATATATGCGTATATATTTAAAAAATAATAATAATCTGCCTTGCACCTCTGCAGCAGCGAAACCACCTATCACCCCTGGCTTTAATCAGAACTGGTTAACCCATTTTGGACTGAGGTCGATTAAAAAAAGGCTTCTAAATCCTAATTTTTTTCTGAAAAAAAAAAACACGTTTCATGTGTCAGTGGTGCTCAAACTTTTTCATGTCAAGGACCCCCAGAATTATCTCTATTGGGCCACGGACCCCCATCTCAAAATGTGTAGTTTCAGGGACCCCCCCCCCCCCCCAGAAGCCAATATTTTAGTTAAAAATGTTCGCTCTGAAATATATATTCAAAGATTTGTGCCACATTTTCACGACTTTTCAAAAATAGCAGACCTACAAGCTCGTAGCGCGCCACTCGGTGGAGCGCTATGAGCTTGTAGATCTGCTATTTTTCAATAGCGAAAGTATAACATAATGCTAACGCCAAAAGAGGTTCCCGCCTAGAACTGGTTAAAAAAACATGGTACAGAGGCAGCATTGAGCCTGCCCACTCGCCCCCTTGGGCAACAACAGGGTTGCACTTTACCCAGCCTTTCTCTGGGCTAACCACACAATGCAAGGATCGCTCCGGGGACAAATCTTTGCTGCATGCCAGCCTCTGGATCATATCCACTGATGCCAATCATGTACAAAGCTAGACGTTATGGGGTAAAGCAACAGGGAAACACATGACAGGAAGAAAGAAGTCCTTTGGCGGTTCCATATGATTCATCATTTTATTTGCGAATGAACACTCAACATGCTATGCCGCTCACACGTCACCACGTATAGACAGAGATCAAGTGAGAGAACATGGATGATGTGTCATTGTTTTCCTTTGATTGATGGAAACCATGTGAGAAGTGACCATTCAGTCCATGACTTCAACCAAACAGATATCAACTAAGAGACGACTGACGATGAATGAACTGAAAGCACAAAGCGGTTGAGAACAACACAATGCTAGTCTGATTTATACCTCGTCATAGTCGAGAGCATGAATTAAATCATTATTCAAGAGTCATTCATACATGGCTTTGCTTCTGCATCGACGAGGGGCGCTTTGGGGGTCTAATTCGGCCCTCAAAGAGGTCTAATGTGGCCCCCCAACATGATTCTCAGAAAAGTAAAAACATACTACCTTTTTTGACTCTTCTGCAGCCACCTCCATTAGCATTGTTTGTGAGACACAAAAAAAAAAAGGAAAGACCAACCTTTGATTTCTAATAAAAAATCAACGGCTTAGAGATATAATGTGAAATGTCTAAGTGTATTAGACGTGGTGTTCAGATGGGAGAAGCTTGGACAATTCTCACTTCTTCACGTCCTTAAAAAGAAAAGAATCCCACCGCATACATACAGTGAAGCACACTCGGAATTTAATGGTCCTATTAGGGCCACAGAGCAGCTGCAATTACCCCAAACTATCAAGCCAAGAGTTTAATTGTCAGAGGCAGCGGTTTAGGGGCACTCTCCCTGAGTGGCGTCTTGCTGGCTTTATGGTGTGATAAGTGGATTCGTGACGTGTCTGTGCTGAGAAATGACGGCTCACGTTTTTGTCCGAGTTATAGAGCTTCCATGGCAATCACAGTGGGTCTCGAAACGGGGGCACAGATATAGGGAAAAGGTTACTAAAAATCCCCTCCCATTGCACGGGTAAGAGAAACTCACATTCATACACATGCGCACCAGAACACTCTCTTTTCATATCTCTCTCTCTCTCGCACGCACGCACCCACGCGCACACAAATGCAGTACACAAACTACTAGTAAGCATGGAAGCATTTACACTCAAACTTACCTACACACGTCCCTCACGCACGACACACACACGCGCACACGCGCACACACTCTAAGCAGCCAAGGAGGGGTGATTATACACAAGGTGCCAGCAGCATACTTTGGGCCATAGCTGGTTTACCTTCGAAGGCCCGCGCGGCATCGACCAGATGAGACCAGTCCAGGCCCGAGGCAGTGTCCAGTGGAAGGGGCATGAGGCCTGGGTCGCTGAACTTGGACCTGTCCGCCAAGGAGCCGTCAGAGAACCAGAACTCATCTGTATAGAGACACCAGGCGAGACTCATCAGTGGCCATGCAGGCTCGTCCTGAGGTATTGGGCCAGCCAGCCATTAATGAGCCAACTGGCATCAAAGCAAGCAGAAGGGGACTGGGACAGAAATGGAGGGTCGCAGCAGAGGGACATATTATGGGATAAGAGGGACGGGATTCAAACTGACCTTGGATCAGTCACCACGTCTCAGTGACACCAGATCATGAGCATGATGTCTATATCCAAGTCCATCCGTGTGCACATGAAAGTGTGCCTGACCTGACCTGAGCCCCATGACCATGTAAAGCAGCTCATTGGAAAAATCTTATCAAAATGCCTCTTGGATAAGATGAATAAGAATGGGCCTAGAGGAGGAAATCATTGAAAAGACTGCAAAAACAACTCAATTTTGTAAGCGGTAGAAGTGTATTTATAAATAAATACCCGCTTAGACTCACAATGTCACCTTCCCACACCGAGCATACCTTTCACAAGGTGCTGCTGTCTAAGGGGCGATAGATAAATGACTTGTCTGAGTGAATGTCTTCATGTTTCAATCAATTCTCTCTCTCTCACACATACACTCTTCTCACTCTCTCGCTCTTGCTATGAGACAAAGGTGTGCAATAAAAAAGCTCTCGTTGCACATAGTATAGAGGTATTTAGGGAAAAAACACGTTTGGAGAGGTAGAGCGAGTGAGAGGAAGGAGGAGAGATAGAGAGAGAGAGATTGAGAGGTGTGATGCTGGCACTCTTCTTTCAATTTAATCCATTTTGACCTGAGAGTAAAAATCTTCTACATCATGACAGTTTTCTGAAAAACCTCATGTTTCTGTGTCGGTGGTTCTCAATATTTCATGTCAAGGACCCCAGAAATTATATGTAATTGGCCACCGACCCCCATCTGAAAATATGTTGTTCCAGTGCACCCCCAGAATCAAAGATTTTACTTAAAACGTTCACTCTGAAATATATATTCAATGATTTGCGCCACATTTTAACGATTTTTCAAAAATAGCAGACCTACCAGCTCGTAGCGCGCCACTCGGTGGCGCGCTACGAGCTGGTAGATCTGCTATTTTTCAATAGCTAAAGCATAGCATAATGCTAACACCAAAAAGGGGTTCCCGCACAAAATGACTTAACTGACGTCTTGGAGCATGGAGTGATTCACTGTTTACCAAATTGGACCGTCTCAGTGCGGGGGAGAGAGAGAGCCACAGGGCCAGTGTTCAACAGCTGACCTTCAAAACAATCAAGGAATCCATCAAGTTGACGGCTTGAAGAGGCTAAAGACTTGGAAAATATCTTCTTCCCAAAAGACATTTTCTGTCTAACAAACACCAGGCACTAGGCCAGGGACGAGCAGCGAGGAATGGGCATGCCAATGAGGGGGACGGGGAGGGAGGGAGGGAGGGAGGGAGCGGGAGGCGGGGGAGCGGGCAGGGTTCTGATGAGTGCAACGGGATTATCACGGCATGACAGACAATATGTGACAGCGCTGATAGAGAAATAAGCGGATTCACGTCACGGATTGGGGAAAAACGACTGTCGCTCCGTGGCATGTTGCTCTCGTCCTCATCACATACCTACAGCAGTGCAGTCAGGACACATCACGTTTTCTTTCTGTCTCAAACCATTCCATAATATTCGGCGGCGGATGGCGGCAGGCGGGTTGGTGTTTTGCGAGCGAGCCCAGCCCTGACAGGTGTCTGCTTAATGCAAGCGGAGTGGCAGCCGTGGCAAGTGGCGCGCTACCGCACCCCAGTTCCAATTAAGGCGACTATATCGGGGAGTGCCGCTGAAGTGTGCGCCAGTTGTGCTAATGATGTGACACGAAGTGGCTCTTCAAACACGTATCTATATCCTGGCTCTTATCGCCCCCGCTGCCAGGGCGGGGGGGGGGGGGGGATGATAATCCAAGAACAACATGCAGAGAGATTCCACCGTCAGCCTCCCCTCTGGGTCTCTGGGCTCTACACTCACAAAAGGCCAGATATATTTGATAGTAGTCTAGTAGCCAGTCCATAGAGCCCCCATTGTGAACCCGGACATGTTGAGTACACCAAGGTTTTATGTTAGAAATGTTGAGTATGGGTCCCCAGCATGTATTTTTCAACTTGCATATGTTGAGCAATTTTCATAATTGGCATAATATGTGACCAATTACTACCTATAGAAGGCAAAATATTCAAAATGTCATCATGCTTTATGTAGCATGTGATGTGTCAAACTAAGGGGTTTTCATGATGCTGAATCCATTACCAAGCATTAGTTTTGCAATTATGAAAATTGCCCAACATAATTATGCAAGTTAGCATCCGGCAGTTTCTACACATGCTGGGGGACATTTATAACATAAAACGTTGGTGTACTCAACATGTCCGGTACTGTTGACTCTCGCAATTTCCAAATGCTTCATCATACAGTCTGGACCAACGGAAGAGCTATCGTGAGTGTGGAGCCTCCTCCCCACTTCCGTTTCGTCTTCACAGTTGCGCATATTTATTCTAATATACTGTAAATAGAAATCATCTAAGCATACATAGCCTGTTGCTTAGCAGAAAAGAAAATACAAAAATATAATTCATAATTTTAAAATATATGTTCGTGAACGGAAATGGCAGCTTCCTTACTCAGCTCATGGGGGCTATAGTTCCAGACTCTATATACTGTAGCATTCCTTACTCAGCTCATGGGGGCTATAGTTCCAGACTCTACAGTATATAGCATTCTGTTACTCAGCTCACGGGGCTATAGTTCCAGACTCTATATAGCATTCTGTTACTCAGCTCACGGGGCTATAGTTCCAGACTCTATATAGCATTCTGTTACTCAGCTCACGGGGCTATAGTTCCAGACTCTATATAGCATTCTGTTACTCAGCTCACGGGGCTATAGTTCCAGACTCTATATAGCATTCTGTTACTCAGCTCACGGGGGCTATAGTCCCAGACTCTATATAGCATTCTGTTACTCAGCTCACGGGGGCTATAGTTCCAGACTCTATATAGCATTCTGTTACTCAGCTCACGGGGGCTATAGTCCCAGACTCTATATAGCATTCTGTTACTCAGCTCACGGGGGCTATAGTTCCAGACTCTATATAGCATTCTGTTACTCAGCTCACGGGGGCTATAGTCCCAGACTCTATATAGCATTCTGTTACTCAGCTCACGGGGGCTATAGTTCCAGACTCTACAGTATATAGCATTCTGTTACTCAGCTCACGGGGGCTATAGTTCCAGACTCTATATAGCATTCTGTTACTCAGCTCACGGGGGCTATAGTCCCAGACTCTATATAGCATTCTGTTACTCAGCTCACGGGGGCTATAGTTCCAGACTCTATATAGCATTCTGTTACTCAGCTCATGGGGCTATAGTTCCAGACTCTATATAGCATTCTGTTACTCAGCTCACGGGGGCTATAGTTCCAGACTCTATATAGCATTCTGTTACTCAGCTCACGGGGGCTATAGTTCCAGACTCTATATTGCATTCGGAGATTGTGGAATAGTAGCTACGCGAGACGAATGTCACCATGCGGTCCTGAATGCAACTGTGTTAGGTGTTTCTGGTATTCACCGGGCCTAGTAGTAGCGTTGCCCCACTGCAAAATCCAGAGCGTAAAAAAAAAAACTGATCTAATTTCCGTTAGTTAAAACGACACGGCACACTGGCGGCGGTACTCACTCCTCAGGTTGGAGGACGCCCCCTGGTGGTGGACCATGCGCGGCGGCAGCGTGCTGTGGTACGGCGGCGTGGTGCTGAACAGGATGTCGTTGGGCACGGCGGCGTCCAGCATGGAGCTGTGCGAGCTGGCGTAGGACGAGCCCTTGCGGTTGCTGCTGCTGCACACGCTCTCGTCCGACAGCGTCCGGTAGATGGAACGCCGTGGAGACAAGGTCCCCGCCGTCTGAGGGGAGAGAGAGAGAGAGAGAGAGAGACATTAACAAGACATTAAATGAGACAAGGTCCCTGCCGTCTGAGGGGAGAGAGAGAGAGAGAGAGAGAGAGAGACATTAACAAGACATTAACTCCTTCAGCGCCACCTGGTGGTCACCAGTTTAGGCTCTGAGTGCCAATTCTCCCATTATAAAAAAGAGAGGGCGTTTTAATTTTAATTTTTTTTAATTTTATTTTTTTTTAATTACGTCTTGTCGTCTTTGGCACTCATTGCAAAAATAGTTGACTTCACCCCGGATGCTTTATAAATAACGTTTGCTACATTGATGCCAATAAATAGTGCTATAAACAAGACGGGGAGTACCTCAGAGTTCATGTGACCAGAATATGAAGTCAGTCATCGCCTACAGCACACGTCTATGATGTTTCTATGACACAATGGGCTCCATCTTTGTCACTGCTAAACCCCTTATCCCTAAACTTCTTTGCTACTACTTTGTCGCCATTACTTACTGGTCATGGCAAAAATACATAATTTATAACATTTCAATAATTAATTAAATCAATTCGTTATTAACCATTAACAACTTAATGACTACAAGCTCACAATTCATGGCACCTTGACAAGTTATGATCTTGTTATGATTTATTTGAAATAATTTCATTGATTAGTTTGTACTGTTGCACCCCTAGTAGAGTCTGAGTGTTAGTATAAAGATTCACTTGATTTGAATACAAACGCACGCGCACACACACACACACTATATACATAAAGGGACACCATAGGGCCGTATACTATATGCTTGAGAATGTCTCCTCTTATCGAGGAACTGTCAGGAGAGACAATATGGTGGATCTCCAGGATTTCGCCATAGAATGCATAGACTATAAATAAATCCACACTCCTGGCAATCAGCCACGTCTAGAGCGTGTCTTTTCTTGTGAGCCCTTCGTGTGACAGCGCACAGACAAAGACCAATCATGTGACAGCGCACAGACAAAGACCAATCATGTGACAGCGCACAGACAAAGACCAATGAGCACGCTCCAGCGGAGCAGTGGCTATAGCCTACAGGTGATTTTCCCCTTGCATTGGCATCGTCGTCACGACTCGTAGGACTCGCATGTCTGTGAGCGCAGGCCCCTGCTGTGACTAAAACTCTCTGTTGACCGTAATGAATTGCATTTTTATAGCGCTTTTCCAAGTGCCCAAAGCGCTTTAAAATTTGGTTTATTCATTCATACATTGGGAGGTGAAGCGGTGAACAGTCGACGCCAGTGTCCTCCCTTCCCACATTCACACACCAATGGTGGCGGGCTCACACCGACCGACTCATTGGAGGCAATGTGAGGTTCAGTGTCTTGCCCAAGGACACTTGGGCAAGACCACAGTGACCATTCTTCTGGCTAGTGGATATATTATAGCCAAGCCAACCCATACGTGCAGTAAAGGCAGTTCTCTAGAGTCTCAACTCTCAATCTCAAATATTGGCCCCCCCTCACTTTTTACATTGTGACGTCACCATTGCTGTTGACTCTCTATAATAGGATCCTTGTCTTGAGAAGAATCTGTCACAGAACAAACCTTTTAGAGGCCTGTGTGTCATGCAATGTGGAGGCCAGGAAAGAACATTGACTCATTTAGACCTGAGGATGATTCTACAAATGTCTTCTAAATCCTGATATTTCTACAGTATGTCAGTGGTTCTCAAACATTTTCATGTCAAGGACCCCCAAAAATATATCTATTCGACCCCCCATCTCAAAATATGTTGTTCTAGGAACCCCCACCTGCAGAAGCAAAGATTTGAGTTAAAGGACAACTTTAGTTTTTTTTCAACCAAGGTTCATGTTTTAGTTTGTTATTAGAGAAAGTAAAAGATGAGTGTTAATTTTCTTTCATTTGTTGCTTTCTTTCGTTTTAGGGATTTTAGCTGTTTTTGACAGGGGGGCGGGGGCATTCGAGCATGGGGCTAAATATGTATTTCTTTACAACATTTTATGGTGATTTATTTTTGTATTATTTACTATAGTCCTAATATACCCCAGGAAATTACATCTGGCCACAAAAGATCACAGGATCTACTGAATGTGAAGGTAGCCTACTGGGGGAAGGCTTATACTGTGTGTATAGGCTCAATATGTCAGTTTGACACATTCAATAGATCCTGTGATCTTTTGTGGTCAGATGTAATTTCTTGGGGTTTATTAGGACTATAGTAAATAATAAAAAAATAAATCGCCATAATATTTTGTAAATAAATACATATTTAGCCCCATGCTCGAATGCCCCCGCCCCCCTGTCAAAAACAGCTAAAATACCCAAAACAAAAGAAAGCAGCAAATGAAAGAAAATTAACACTTTTACTTTCTCTAATAACAACCTAAAACATGAACCTTGGTTGAAAAAAACTAAAGTTGTCCTTTAAAATCGTTCGCTCTGAAAGAATATATATTCAAAGATTTGCGCCACATTTTCACGATTCAAAAAAATCTACAAGCTCTGTGCCGCGCTATGAGCGCATCATACTCGGTGCCGCTTGTAGACCTGCTATTTTTCAATAGCTTAAAAAGTGTAACATAATGCTTAAAAACCCGAAAAAGGAGGATTCCCGCCCCAGAATGCGTTGAACAAGCCTTGCCGTCCCAGTGGAGGAGATGTTCTGTACCAAACAGTGTGTTCCTGTATGGCCAACGACAGAACGACAGAAACTATAACGGCACACGATAGGAATGGAGATGGAGTGACACCGATAAACTAATATCACCACAGCCGCGGCGGCCATAGTTTTGACAGAGGATCCGTTGTGCAGAAAACCACACAACAACCACAGAGTTCTCTCCGTCCCTCTTTGCTTACATAAACACTGCCACGGATGACATCAATAGTGGCCACAAAATGAGACGCCACACCGTTTAGCCAGATTAGCTTTTGGCTGAAACCAACAGCTACGTATAGAGTGGTTATATACATCCCAACACAAGCCAACACCCAAACATCGCATTTCAAAGACCAGATCAGCCCCCCCTATCCCCCCCTATCCCCATCCCCATTCCCCAGTCCAAAACAAATCTATTACGCCTTTTTAAACGGAAATACACTGGAAGTATACAAACGGCAATATGAGGGGATTTATGGGGGGGGGGGGTTTGAGTTAACACTTTCAGGGCTTTTAATTGTTTAATCCAATGATCATCAGCTCTGCTTAATATGTTAAACCCCCTATTTGTTTAATGCGTTTAATTTGCCGTTTTAAAATAATTGAAAAGAAATATCGGATTTGTCGCGGAACCTGGTGACGACGAGGCCGTCGCATTATGACGCCGAAACCTGAAATCATACTTCCGGTTTGGCCTGTAGTAGGGATGCACCGAAAGGGAAATTATTGGCCGAAACCGAATACCGAATATAGGAAACAGTTAGCCGAATTCCGAATATCCAAATATGATTAATATAATATATCTTTTTTCCTGCCATTGCGGTCATGGCTGTACCTGATTTATGGCAAAATAAATGGTTATGGCAAAACTTAACTTAAATAATAATCACTATTATGGGTCCATGAAACATTTATTCAGCTCTTTTGAATACATTAATTGCATACACTATTCTGTGATATATTTTCTGCCTATTTGAGCCAAATTGAAACCAAATATGCCAAAAATGCAATTTAGCCATTTTCTGCCGAATATTTTCTGCGGACGAATATTCGGTGCATCAGTAGTCTGCAGGGCTTCGGGGGAAATGTGCCCAATTCAAGTGAACGGTGGGACTTGTTTGGACTGCAACGCGCTGTGCAGGCTGTGTTCGTTTCGCATTGTCATGGCGCCTGTTTCTTCTCATAAAAAAACAAACCATTGGGACTATATTTCACCGGATTTTCGTCGATCAAAGCGGCAAATACTTCGGCGTATATGCTCCTAAGGTAATAAGACAATCTAGGCAGCGCGTAGAATATTGGATTAAATAGCGGGGAACGCGTGGGTTATGCAGTAGTGCTGTTCTTCACATCCAGGCCCCAGTATGGTTCTCTCATCAAAACATGAAAAAAGAAGAAAAGGAAAAAGTGCTTTCTCGTGGTATTACTGTAAGAGGGCTTCATGTGTTCCAGAGGCCATCTCTATTTATCCCATTCTGGGCGGGAACCCCTTTTGGTGTTAGCATTACGTTATGCTTTAGCTATTGAAAAATAGCAGATCTACAAGCTCATAGCGCGCCACCGAGTGGCGCGCTATGAGCTTGTAGGTCTGCTATTTTTGAAAAATCGTGAAAATGTGGCACAAACCTTTGAATATATTCTTTCAGAACGAACATTTTTAACTCAAATCCTTTCCTTCTGGGGGGTCCCTGGAACTACATATTTTGAGATGGGGGTCCGTGGCCCAATAGAGATAATTCTGGGGGTCCTTGACGTGAAAAAGGTTGAGCACCACTGACAGGAAGACATTTTTAGAATCTGATCTCAGGTCAGAATGGGTTATTACATGTAGGAGATCACACTTGGCACCCTGCCGCGTTTCACACAGAGCGCTGGTTGACTGAACCCGCTGTGTTGCTTCTTTCCGCATGAAATACTGCACTAATAAAAAAGAAGCAGCAGCGCTGCCTGCCTGTCGCCTGTGCTTGGCTTTCATATAAGAGGTGTGTCTAAATCTGTCTCAATCCACTTCCGCGCCTCTCAACCTGACACAGGCTGTTCCGATGTTATTGTGCGGCAAAGTCTCCATCTTCCAGATACGCAGGCATGACTTAGTGAGAATTCTTTGCATCGCTGCTGGGTCTTTGAACAGCAACAACAAGCGGTGGGTAGACTGGGTACCTACGTGCGCTTTGACGTGCGGCTTCAGAGGATGTGTTTCCACCAGTTTTTATTGTATTTACTTTTTTTCCCTTCCTCCTTTCCCACAGGAAGGTTTATAAAAAGGGGAGAATACACTGTGAGCAGCCTTTCCTTTTTACGTCAACCTGCACAATAGTCTAGCTCATGTTTCTGGAAGCAAAGCGTCCCCACGGACTGCTATAGGCTGGCCAGGGGAAAATCTCCCCGTGCGGAGCGCACCTGCTCGCCCAAAACACTGGCATCGCTTGGAGTGACGCATGCATTAACCTTTACAGCATTCTCTGGCTGATCACATATACAGTAACTGAACCAAAGGCAGGTTGTATTGAATACATAAATAAATAAAGAGTAAATAAGTAAGCAAGTAAAAAGAAAGCAGTACTTGCTTCCTGTGGCAGTCGGTTATTAAAAACACAGGTCGCTGCAGCTCCCAAGAAAATAAACGGTACAGTATACTGTACGTGTTCATTGGGATCAGATGTGAGGAGCGGGGGGGAATCGGGAAAGAGATGCCCGCTCGCATGCATCTCTCTCTCTCTCTCTCTCCCAGATCATTTCTCCACACACACTACAATATATCCCACCGAAAGAGAATGAGAGGGGAATGAGATTACAACAAAGAGCCACATACTGTACAGCGCTCCATATATTCAACACAGGCAGCACTATTATGTCCCATTGCATGTGCTGATTACAGACATTTTCTCCTCTGTGGGGGAAAATGGGAGGGGAATAAAATCACAGCTCAGCTCAGGACCCGGCGATACACCTGCTTTCAGTTTAGCGGCGGCGGTGCTGACGTGCCGGGTCTCTCGTAAACACTGGAGTTGTGGTGTGTGGGCCCGGCGAATGCAACCCGACAACACAACACTGGAGTTGTGGTGTGTGGGCCCGGCGAATGCAACCCGACAACACAACACTGGAGTTGCGGTGTGTGGGCCCGGCGAATGCAACCCGACAACACAACACTGGAGTTGCGGTGTGTGGGCCCGGCGAATGCAACCCGACAACACAACACTGGAGTTGCGGTGTGTGGGCCCGGCGAATGCAACCCGACAACAACACAACAACAACCAGAGTCTCTCTCTTATCTGAGCAGCCATGAGCTGTGGTTATATCTCTCTGTCTCATTTATCATCATTTTCATTTATCATCTCCTCCGCATGATTGCATGATCTACAAGCTCACAACGCGTCGCAGCGCGACGCATTGTGAGCTTGTAGATCGGCTATTTTCAGCAAGTGTAAAATCAGCCATTATGACGGCATCAAGGCCTGCAAGATACATTTTAGTCGACTAAAATCAACTGTAGATTTAGTCGACTAAAACATGATATTTAGTCGACTAAAACTAAACTAACACTAACACATTCCAGGTGACTAAAATGTGACTAAAACTAAATGTAAACTATTCAAAAGACTATGACTAAAACTAAAAAACATTTGCTGCCAAAAACAACACTGCTGCGGGCGCAACGTAATGCATTTTACGCTAGAATTGAGCGGCGGGCGCATCCAAAAATATCCTATTTGTAAATGTCTGCAGGGTCCTTTCCTGGTGGATAATGGATGGTGGTGTGGGGGTTGGGGGGAGGGGGGGGGGACAGCGGGTTTCAAGATGCAATTAATAGAATCCGCAAGACCCAAAGACATCAAACATGGGCCGCACTCTCTGTGACTTCCTGCCTTTTAATCCATGACATCCCGACCGAGCAAACTCGGGCCCCGTAATAAATTAGATTACGAAAACAGTCTGTGCCCTTCCTGTGAGAGGAGAGAGAGAGAGGCAGAGCTGTGCAGGGTCGAGCGACCGATAGGCAGCAGATGTTTTGTCCTGCGCTTATTATTTGGTTCCTATCGAGAGGTGATCTACCAGCTCCGTCTCCCATGCATGCATAGGCCTGTTAGTCAGCAGGGTGGAACAGCCTGGAGAGACAGATTCCATCCTGACCTGTTATCTATATCCTGACCTATGGAGAGACAGATTCCATCCTGACCTGTATCTACTATCTATATCCTGACCTATGGAGAGACAGATTCCATCCTGACCTGTTATCTATATCCTGACCTATGGAGAGACAGATTCCATCCTGACCTGTATCTAACTATCTATATCCTGACCTATGGAGAGACAGATTCCATCCTGACCTGTTATCTATATCCTGACCTATGGAGAGACAGATTCCATCCTGACCTGTATCTACTATCTATATCCTGACCTATGGAGAGACAGATTCCATCCTGACCTGTATCTACTATCTATATCCTGACCTATGGAGAGACAGATTCTATCCTGACCTGTATCTACTATCTATATCCTGGCCTATGGAGAGACAGATTCTATCCTGACCTGTATCTACTATCTATATCCTGGCCTATGGAGAGACAGATTCCATCCTGACCTGTTATCTATATCCTGACCTATGGAGAGACAGATTCTATCCTGACCTGTATCTACTATCTATATCCTGACCTATGGAGAGACAGATTCCATCCTGACCTGTTATCTATATCCTGACCTATGGAGAGACAGATTCCATCCTGACCTGTATCTACTATCTATATCCTGACCTATGGAGAGACAGATTCCATCCTGACCTGTATCTAACTATCTATATCCTGACCTATGGAGAGACAGATTCCATCCTGACCTGTTATCTATATCCTGACCTATGGAGAGACAGATTCCATCCTGACCTGTATCAGATATCCTAACCTGTATCCTTACTCTGTATTCATTGAGTTACTGCGACTCATTGCATCATATCGTTAACCATCACTTATGCTGTACAATATACTTCATCGTATGGCGAATAATGACAAAGAAAATACCTTCTTTTTGAGTGGTGCAACCACTCCAAGGAACAGCAATGTCCGTGTTAACCTGTGTGACTACTGTATGTGGCTATGTGTGCCGCTGTTGTGCCAGAAACGGAGAGAGAGAGAGATAGTGTTGCACTGTTGCCTAATGCTAATTACAGAGAGAGAGAGAGAGAGAGAGAGAGAGAGAGGGGCAGGGGGAGTTGCACCACTCAGTTCACACGGGTGTGATTTTTTTTTTGTATACAGCTTTTGCATTTTCTGTGAACATTTTTGACTATAATGGCATGCCCAAAATAGGGACACCAGGTTGAAAGTTGTTAACAGGCTTATAATTAGTCTGCGTGTGCGTGTGCGTGCACGTGCGGCCATGCATACTGTGTGTACGTGTGTGGGTGACAGACAGACAGACAGACAGCGTCTCACCTTCCTCCTCCTGTCCTCTCCCGGGGGGGGGCTGTCTCTGTCTCTGTCTGGCAGCATCATTTTAAGGTACTCCTCTTTGGACAGCCCCTGCAGAGCCTCGTCCTCCCGCTCTGCGGAGGCCTGCAGCCGACAGGCCGCCTCCTGCTCGTACAGCTGCCTGCAGAGGACACACAGAGAGCGGAGCTCGTCAGAGAGGAGGGGGGGGGGGGGTGGGGGGGGATAGGGGGGAGGCTCTCTCTCGTCGTCGGCTGGCTGACTGACACAGCTTGGGGTCAAAGGTATAGAGCCGGCGGTCCGGAAAATTGTGTCAACGGCGTCAATCAAGGGGGCTTTTTCTTTTTCGGGGGAACGCGTGATGTCCTCTCCCTTCTGCCTCATGCTCTTCAGGACACACGGGGGAAGTTAGGGATTGACAGATTTTGGGGGTTAAGGGTCAGGTTTGGATGGATGGATGAGGGGGGGGGGGGGGGGGCATTGTTTCCTGTCCCATATTGCCAAACGCATAATTATAGAGATTATGAAAAGAAAGAAATGCAGCCAAGTTCTGTAGAGAGAGAGAGAGAGAGGAATTTAAGGAAAAGGATGTTTGAGTGAAGCTGATTGAAGACGCGTGGGAGCGGCGCTCACGCGGTAGCAGACAGTAAGACGAGATGGACCCAGGAGAGAGGTGTCAAGGCCAAGACAAGACGTTCTAAAGACAGGAGATGGACCCAGGAGAGAGGTGTCAAGGCCAAGACAAGACGTTCTAAAGACAGGAGATGGACCCAGGACAGAGGTGTCATATATAGCCAAGACAGGAGAGACGTGAGGAAAGGTCTGGCTACAGTGAGGGTTTTCACCTTTAAAGTCAAGGGTGGGAGCAGGGCAGAGACACAACACACCTGGCGTGTTTTCATATGGATATACGATACTATAGACCCTCTGTCTGCTGGAAGTGAGCATCCTGCCTGCGTGTGCTGAGTTCTGTTGGCAGGGTGTTAAGATGGCCGGGGGGGGATTTGCTCGACAACTAGACAGCGTGGCAGCCTGGTTATGTGAAGCGATTTCATACCCTCCTCCTCCTAGCTCTCCCATGGCTAGCACCATGGCAACCAAACCCTGAATACATAAACCTATAGCAATACCCATGGCTATGGGAGCTATGCTAGTAGCTAGCTATAGGCTACTGCCGTGTAGCTTAGAGATGCTATGATGCAAACCACATGTGGCTTAATATAACTCCAATGCAGTTATGCCCTATAGGATGCTATACTGTGCATGATTAATAGTGGAAAGTATCATGACATTGACAATGAAATAAAATGTAAAAAAATTAAGTTTTTGAATTTTGCCTATTTGACTATGTCCAAAATAGGGAAGCCAGGTAGAAGGTGGTTAACGAGTGCAGTACTTAGGTTAGACAGTTTTTGGTTTAGACTAGTCATTTGGTTAGACCAGTCATTAGTCCTACAACTACAACCTTTCTCAAACCCTCACCCTAAACCTAACCTCCCACGGGGCAGCACACCTAAACCTAACCTTAACCCATGTCTAACCAATGACTAGTCTAAACTAACTATGCACCCCTGGTTAACCACACCAAACGCATGTGTAAAGGACCCCCCACAATAAATACACCCATGGCAGCTGATCCTTGCTGTCCACATAATGAGTGGCAGAGTCATTCTGACTGACAAGGCCAGCAGCAATGGGTCCATCTTGAAGGAAAGCCCACCAGAAAAGTATAATAGTTTGTCAGTGGAGCTTCCATGCAGATGCGATAACGCTGCATCTGCATGGAGAGCCCTGCATGCCTCTCTCTCTCTATCCGTGTGTGTAAAGTGTACTGGACTGGGAGAAGTGGACGGGAAGGTACACTGGAGGCCAAGGTGATGTGAACAGGGTTAGTAAAGTAGCAGGAGGATTCACTGGAGGCACACTGGAGGCCAAGGTGATGTGAACCAGGGTTAGTAAAGTAGCAGGAGGATTCACTGGAGGCACACTGGAGGCCAAGGTGATGTGAACCAGGGTTAGTAAAGTAGCAGGAGGATTCACTGGAGGCACACTGGAGGCCAAGGTGATGTGAACCAGGGTTAGTAAAGTAGCAGGAGGATTCACTGGAGGCACACTGGAGGCCAAGGTGATGTGAACCAGGGTTAGTAAAGTAGCAGGAGGATTCACTGGAGGCACACTGGAGGCCAAGGTGATGTGAACCAGGGTTAGTAAAGTAGCAGGAGGATTCACTGGAGGCACACTGGAGGCCAAGGTGATGTGAACCAGGGTTAGTAAAGTAGCAGGAGGATTCACTGGAGGCACACTGGAGGCCAAGGTGATGTGAACCAGGGTTAGTAAAGTAGCAGGAGGATTCACTGGAGGCACACTGGAGGCCAAGGTGATGTGAACCAGGGTTAGTAAAGTAGCAGGAGGATTCACTGGAGGCACACTGGAGGCCAAGGTGATGTGAACCAGGGTTAGTAAAGTAGCAGGAGGATTCACTGGAGGCACACTGGAGGCCAAGGTGATGTGAACCAGGGTTAGTAAAGTAGCAGGAGGATTCACTGGAGGCACACTGGAGGCCAAGGTGATGTGAACCAGGGTTAGTAAAGTAGCAGGAGGATTCACTGGAGGCACACTGGAGGCCAAGGTGATGTGAACCAGGGTTAGTAAAGTAGCAGGAGGATTCACTGGAGGCACACTGGAGGCCAAGGTGATGTGAACCAGGGTTAGTAAAGTAGCAGGAGGATTCACTGGAGGCACACTGGAGGCCAAGGTGATGTGAACCAGGGTTAGTAAAGTAGCAGGAGGATTCACTGGAGGCACACTGGAGGCCAAGGTGATGTGAACCAGGGTTAGTAAAGTAGCAGGAGGATTCACTGGAGGCACACTGGAGGCCAAGGTGATGTGAACCAGGGTTAGTAAAGTAGCAGGAGGATTCACTGGAGGCACACTGGAGGCCAAGGTGATGTGAACATGGTTAGTAAAGTAGCAGGAGGATTCTGCAGGGGAAATACAGTGGGAATGTCACAACAACAGCACCCTATACACACCCAGCCAGCAGCATGCCACACCACAACACCACATGGCACGGTCCAGCACTTAAGACCCGCCATGACAGTGGAGCGGAGCGGGGCTGTGGTGTGGGAGGGAGGGAGGACAGTGTGGACGGTGGGTCAGGGAGGGTCAATCCAAAGCTGGGGAGCTGGGGGCGGGCGTGGGGGTATACGTTGGGTGGGGGGGGGGGGGGGGGGTTGGTTGGTTCACAGGGTTGTCTGGACTGTGTACCTGGAACGCTCGGACAGCGTTTTGAGGAGGAAGGCTAACAAGCCCTCCGCTCCTCTGGAGCAAGAAGCAGCAGGAGGAGGAAGAAGAAGCAGAGAGAAACAGGTTGAGGTTAGCGTTAGTTAGCATCGCGTCACATAGTACAGCAAAGGTTAGCGTTAGTTAGCGTCGCGTCACAACAGAAACAGGCTGAGGTTAGCGTTAGTTAGCATCGCGTCACATAGTACAGCAAAGGTTAGCGTTAGTTAGCATCGCGTCACAACAGAAACAGGCTGAGGTTAGCGTCCCAACAAACAAGGAAAGTAGGTTTTTTTTTTAGAATGAGAGTGTGGGTGGTAGAAACACTCATTATATTAGAACAATATCTGTGAGTGATATTCGGCCATTTATCACGATGAGACGTTGTTGCGTAAGATGAAACAAAACCATAGGCATACATAAACAAACACGGGGGAGGGTAAAACTCAATTACAGTGCTTTTTCATAACCACTGCAGAAGATGACTTCAGTGCATGCTATCAATCACACAGCCCTTAAGTGGCAAATTTCACGGCCTAAATCTGATTACTCTGAAGCCATAGCAGAGAGGGGGGGGGGGGGGGGGGGTGGTCTCCCATTCTCTCTCCTCTCGCACACAAACAAATAAACAAACAAACACAGACATGCACACTGGTACAATTCGCTCACACCATCAAGCATCGAGGCTCCATTTCAATTTATCTCTGAATGGGCCTCTGTGCTCTGCCGTGTGCTATTTAATCATCAAACAGACACATTTAATATATAGACTCTGAGAGTACGCATTCCCCTGGCTGAGGCACTGCAGTGCGTTTGTCTGCCTTTTGTAGCATTTTCAAGGAGGATATTCCACACGTCTTGTGGAGTAAAAGTACAATCTTGTCCTCAGAGATATACGTATAGTATAGGAAAGAAGGAAAAGTATGGATATTTTTAAATACTCCACAAAAAGTAAAAACAATAAATGAAATGTCATTTACAGGTGCCTGCTTGTCTCAGTGGCGCAAAGGTGTTTTTTATTTTGGCCTGATTGGGGCATATAGGGTTTAGTATTCCGTTGCAAGAGCAACCCGCTTCAAACTTTATTTTCTTCCCACTTCAATTGTTCTACTGAACAACCGCCACATAGTTCATAGTTCTTAGTGAGGAAGGGACTTCTTGACCTTCATCAGTTATTTATTGCACTTTACTGTGATACTATAAACTATGAATACTCTAGTACTTTATATTTATTTACCTTCTTTGACTGCAATTTTGCACTGATCTCTTGTAATACTCTTTTGATACTGTACTTGTACATTGCTGCTATTGTGTATTATCTGTCTGTTTTTAAAAACGTTGATGTACTACTCTGCACTTTTTGCCCAAGACAAATGTCCCCTCGTGGGACAATAAAGTATATCTCATCTCATCTCATATCATTGGCTTAGAGGACAAACAATCAGGAAAATCTCTCCACTACATCGCCACTAGCATTATAGTCCTCTGGGTGTTTGTTGACGGCTGGCTTTTATCCAGCCACCTGTAAAGACAATACCTCAAAGTGTCACTTAAGTACAGTAGTTACATTACACCACTGTGTGTGTGTGTGTGTGTGGCCATGCTGATGCAGCCCTTTGTCCGTGTGCCAGTCTGCAGGGACCTGGCATCACGCCACCGATCAATAATCGCAAGCGACGCGTGCCAAGTGTATTATGTCTGCAGCCTCATCGAGCTTATTTATTTGGTGGCTGTCGGCTACAATCAAGGCCAGCCAAGCCTTGTGCCCCACTGGGTTTAGGCTGAAGCGGTTCGAAGCGGGTCTGGCTCCTCCTCTGGGAAGCTAGCTTCATTTATTCTCTGTCGGGGCGCCAAAAATAGCCGACCTACAAGCCCACAACGTGTCACGTTGCGATGGCATTGTGAGCTTGTAGATCAGCTACTTTCGGCACGCCACACACGCATCGCATGACGAAGTTCTATACATATCAGGAATAATAAGAGCGCTTCGGTGAGAATACGTAAACAATAAGACTAATCCATCTTGGAATGATAACTTCAACTGGATTTGAAAGCACTAGTATTCACTCTTCAATGCTTTTTCGATTTAAGAGCATACCCTGCGATATTTTCATACATACAACACACACGCACGCACACTCACTCACACACACACACACACACTCGCATGCGCACACTCACCCACACTCTGAAATGCTGGGAGGTTCCTCAATGCAATGGCCATCACCATCACCATCATCATCATCGGTCTTCTCCATGCCCACTTCATGGTGCGTGGCGGTGCCAGGCGGCTGTGGGCCGCGTGTCTGTCCACAGGCCTCCGGGCCGGGCCCCGGCGCCGGCCCGCCTGCCCCCGCCCCCGGGCCTGGCCCTGCCCCCGAGCTGCTCGTTTGCGGGATGGTGTACACCTTGGAGGAGTCGGCAGACAGACAGTACCTGGCGCCCCGCGCCAGAGGACTACCCGAGTGGTGCGAGCCACTGGTCGACCGGAAGAGCAAGAAAATAAACAAAAATAAAGCAAGCATGAAGCATGTAACACAGAGAATGAGCAAAATAAAGACAAACAAAGCAAGCAGATGAATGGGTGACATACGTGTGGAAAAAGTAAAACTGAGGGTATGGTTTGGGACTGATATGGCTGAGACTGAGGTGATTTTGGCTCTATCCACCACACACACACACCCTGTCACACACACACACACACACACACACACACACACACACACACACACACACACACACACACACACACACACACACACACACACAGTCACACACACAGTATCTTTAAGCACAGCCGTGTTTTTTCACGACATTTTCCTTGTCAGGTATTTGGGCCAGACGTTCTTTCTATTCATCCTGGTGTTGGTTCACTATGTTGTCACCAAGAACGAGCTCAATATTTACAAAAACATACCACCGTCACTCTATTCTGAGTGATGTGGGCTAGAGTTTAAAGCCAACAAGAAGGCCGCCCCTGGCTTTTCAGACCTATAGCAACCTTGTGATTTCAGTGGTCTAGCAAACCTTTCGCATGCTATTCATGGACATACATAAATCTTCTTTCTGCTTCGATGCCCCCACTTCATGGAACACTCTACACTAGCAAACACTGACAATTGGTACCGCAATATCATTATGGTCAATTTAATAACCTTGCTTTTAAACCTCCCTACCTCAATATGTAACTGTTTTTAAACTTCCCTACCTCAATATGTAACTGTTTTTACCTTATGTTTTGTTTCACTGTCAGTATATTATCATGTCTCTATGCCTTACGTGAAGATTTGATTTGTGTTTTAATATCTGTCTTAAATTGCTTTATATAATGTGATCTCGTCAGCGTTGCAAATGAGGGGGAACCTCAATGCTCTTTTCCAGAATAAATAAAGGTTTCAATCAATCAATACATATTCTGGTCTTTGTTTGTTCTCTTTCTTTGTGGAGAGGATATTAGGGTCATTTTACAGACAGTAGACTACACTGTTTTGAGTATTAAAGTGGTAAAGATGAAGCATATTCACCACCAACAACATGAGCAGCATGTGAGCCTATTATAATAATCAGTCCAAGAGCATAGCGCTCCGCCCGGATATCTTCTAGTTTCCTTCATTGATCGTTTCATCTGATGGAAGTCTCTCTAGGACCGCCGACAGACACGTCTCCCTTTTCTTCTGATGTGTTCTGTCTGTCTGATCTCTTTCATCCCTCGTCTCGATCACCACAAAGGGAATCAACAGCTCCTCAGCTTAACCACTTAAGCCATATTTATTTTATACTTTCGTTGTGCGACGGTGTTACACAATCATCTCAACTCCTCCTACGCTCACACTGCGTGGTGGTTAGAAAACTATTTCTATTAGATACAGAGGTACTACACTTTGGGACTAATATTCCTACTTCCTACTTCTCTTCTATGAACTTGTTTAGGCCTGACGTCGAAAAAAGTTCGCTCTGAAAGAATGTATATATTCAAAGATTTGTGCCGCATAATTTTTTACGATTTTTTTTTCTCCAAAAATAGCAGACCTACAAGCTCGTAGCGCCCCCACTCGGTGGCGCGCTATGAGCTTGTAGAGCTGCTGTTTTTCAATAGCTAAAGTATAACATAATGCTTTAGTTAAAACACCAAAAGGGGTTCCCGTCTAGAATGGGTTGAGCACTTCAGCCATATTTATTTTATACTTTCGTTGTACGCCGGTGTTACACGAAAATACCAAATATAGCCGATCTATAAAGCACTTCAGCCCTGTTTCATACCTCCATCACATGAGGCTGTTGCACACAAATGGCCAATCTTTGAAAATCTTTGACATTTTTAAGGGTCCCTCAGGGGGGACCTCAATCATCTCAACTCCTTCTACGCTGCGTGGTGGTTAGAAAACTATTAGATACTATTAGATTAGATACAGAGGTACTACACTTTGGGACTAATATTCCTACTGGTTTACAACTTTCTTCTCTGAACTTGTTTAAGAACAAACATAGTTTTGGAACAAATTCATAGTTTTGTATTCTCGTCTTTTGTCTCTAATCATGACTTATTTTGTATATACTGCAATCATGTCTACTGGAAATCATTTATATCTTGTTATGTCTTTATTGTATTTTATATAGGTAGAGGCCTTGTATAAACCCCCAGGGCTTCTTGCCTCCTCCTGGCACTTTCCCTTTTTTATTTCCATGCTTTAATGTATTGCACTATACTGTGCTCAAATCAAATCAAATCAAAACCTTCGTTAAAGAAAAAAAGACGAATCTAGCTTGAAGCACAGAACCTGCTACATCCATATTCATGCCCATCTGGCCCATGCCCTAAAAAAAAGCATGTGTTCCAACTGTGTGACTGTTTCTTCAGATACCACTGAAGTGTCAAAGGCTCCTGTCATGTCAGAAGTGAACAGTAAAATGGGTAGTGAGTGAGTGGTGACCATGAGGATGATTTGCGTTTCCTTGGAATGGTATCGTGGACTGGACCGGTTTAGAGTGTGGGGTCCTTTTTGTTTTGCTTTGAGGCAGAGGCACGCTGATGTCCATATAAGCCAATCCTTGACCGGGCGACTTTTTTGGCAGAGTGTCAGATTTTTTTGGCAACGCATACACCACCGTGCGCTAGAGCGAGACACGATGACTTTCATTAAGCTGTCTCTGTGTCTCTCTATAATGTGCACGCACGAGCACACACGCACGCGCGAACACACACACACACACTCACACGCACACACAGGTCAGTGATCTGAACAGATTGCGGGGGTAACATAATCCTATATGAGATGAACAAACAAGACGCGACGTTTTGTTTTAGAGACAGACTGTGTGGTTCTGCTCCAGGGCCAACCCGCTCTGAAGCCCCACCTTCCTCCCAGCTGGCCCCCAGACTGGTGGCAGGGACAGGGGACATGTAGGGCCCCCCCATCCCCCAGACTGGTGGCGGGGACAGGGGACATGCCCCCCCCATCCACCCCCCGTCACTCCAGTACCCTGCTTTAGACTGGTGGCGGGGACATGGGATATGGGCCCCCCCAATCCCCCACTCCAGTGGGGACAGGGGACATGGCCCCCCCATCCCCCACTCCAGTGGGGACATGGGACATGGGCCCCCCCATCCCCCACTCCAGTGGGGACATGGGACATGGGCCCCCCCATCCCCCACTCCAGTGGGGACATGGGACATGGGCCCCCCCACCCATCCCCCACTCCAGTGGGGACATGGGACATGGCCCCCCCATCCCCCACTCCAGTGGGGACATGGGACATGGGCCCCCCCATCCCCCACTCCAGTGGGGACAGGGGACATGGGCCCCCCCACCCATCCCCCACTCCGGTGGGGACAGGGGACATGGGCCCCCCCATCCATCCCCCACTCCAGTACCCTGCTTTATCAGTTCTGGCACAGTGGGATGGAACAGCCTGCAGGTCACTGGGGAGGAGGACTGCTGGGCGTCGGGCGATAAGGTCAGGTAACAGCTACTGACTGTGTGTGTGTGTGTGTGTGTGGGGTGAACTATGAGCACCCAGGTACTATAGTATCATGTCTATGGACTCGGTGGATTGTTGAGAGAAAATGCCGTTTCCCCCTTGCGGGCATATCAATGACCTGACGCAGACATTATACTGTACTGTTATCTGCCCACTGCCAAGAATGACGCAAAACATATACAGTAGGATACATACATTGTTGACGTTAACCAGCCTTTGTCTTAAAGGTCACATCTCGGATCCTCTGCGTGTCAGTGGACATTTGAAGCTAAATTGGTCGAACGTATAGCCATTTGAAAAGCCACCCCCTCGGGGGTTGAAAAGGTTACTTGGACACGCATACTGTACAGATGGAAATCCTATAGTTTCTATCACTATCGTCATAAAACACATCCGTGTCCCAAACTGTACTGTACCTGGAATGGGAGGAGATCTCGCTCAGGTCGCCGATGCTGCCCTCCCCGGTCCCGTCCCGACCGGCCATAATGGCCGAGGCGTAACCCTGAGGCAGGTACAGCTTCCCATGGTCCTCCTCCGACTGGGCCCCGTCCTGGTGGTGGTGGTGGTGGTGATGCTGCTCCGACGACGCCCAGGGGTGACCCCCCTGCAGCTCCCCCCCCTGCCCACCCCCCCTGCCTTGCAGCATGACGCGGGCCCCGGGGGGCCCCACCACGCAGCCTGGGTTGGTGTCGATGCCGCTGTCCGTGGAGGCTCCCTTGATGTAGGTGAGGCCCAGCATCTCCGGGTCCATCAGGTCGCCGGAGCCAAAGTGCTTTATATCGTCGCTGTTGCTGGAGGCGTTGCTGGAGAGGGTGTTGGAGCTGGAGTGGCTGGAGGTCTTATCTCCTGTCTGCTAGAGAGGGAGAGAGAGAGACAGTAACTGATAAAAACCTGAGAAAGACTTTGACAATGTACAGACTGAGTGATCATAGTCTGGCAATAGAGAAGGGCAGACACAGACAGACCTGGCTGCCCAGAGAGGAGAGGCTGTGCTGTCACTGTGATGACGGAGCTATAGAGACAGAGTTACACTTTTTAACACAACAAAAACTACACAAATATTAGAGAGGAGTTCTTCCCAAAATTTGAAACAAATTTCCCAGAATTCCGAAGTATGACAGAAAGGGAAAGATTACCAGTCCTTCTGGGGGAACAGAAAGAATGTGCAGTTTTGGCTGCAAAATATGTCAATTCCTGTCACAAGAAAAGGGACAACCAGTAGGTTGATGTCATTGATATTATGTTGTTGTTTGTCATTTGTTTGCTTTGGCAACACTGTCATGTCATGTCATGCCAATAAAGCCTGTTGAATTGAAATTGAGAGAGAGAGAGGGAGAGAGGGAGAGGGGGAGAGAGAGAGAGAGGGGGGGAGAGAGAGGGGGAGAGAGGGGGAGAAAGAGACAGAGGCTGGTAAACCCACCGGAGACTTTCCTTGAGTATAGATCACCCCCTATACCGGGAATATGAATTCCGGTTAACCCATTCTGAAAATGTCTGTTTGAAAATGACAGTTTTCTGAAAAAGCCTATGTTTCTATGTCAGTGGTTCTTCGATTTTTTCAAAAATAGCAGACCTACAAGCTCGTAGCGCGCCACTCGGTGGCGCGCTACGAGCTTGTAGATCTGCTATTTTTTCAATAGCTACAGCATGACATGATGCTAACACCAAAAGGGGTTCCCCGCCCCAAAATGGGTTAAGCTCTTAGTTGCACTTTATATTTAACGTAACATCTGTGTCTTGTGATAATGTATTACGTATGTCTGTTGTTGTTTATGTACGTTCTACTGCTTGTAATGTCTTTAAGAGCTTTCATTATCTGCTGTAAAACGAAGTGCCCAGCTTGGGACTTGACCTTGACCGTGACCTTGGGGATTGTCTATCCCATTCAGACAAATCTGATGTTTATTCAGAACCTTTGAAAGCTGGCACTGAGGTTGACCTGTATTGTTCTTGTCGTCCATATAATGCACTTAGTGAAACACTAATTGCGTTGTATACAATACAGTATACGTTTTGGGAATTCACAAAACAAACTCATTTATAATCGGAGAGCCATCCATCCATCAACGAACGGAGATACAGGATGGAGTGAGTAATCCCTAATGCATCCTCGGATACATTATTGAAGACCTTATGTTGCATTCTGCAGTAGTCGATCAATACTGATGACAGCAGACTCCTCAGGTAATGGGGTTTAGGTTAAGGTCAACTTAATGGGAGGACGGGAACTAATTGACTTCTGCACTATAAAACCCATGCATCCTGTCCTTTTTAATGCCTCGCAAAGGCCTAGCTAGGCCAGCTAAATCATGGATGAACCTATGAATCACATTATACTTTACATTATAAGGAAAAAGAAGTACCCTGCGCTTTGGGAAACCAAGATAACAGAGACAGATAAATCTCCACTGAACTCTATTAGAGTGTTATGAGATCAAAAAGAGAGTTGGATGATCTAATGGGATCTAAGAGGCTTTAAACACTTGTTCAACAGTCCCACAGTGAGCTAGGCTTCCAGAAAGCAAAAAGCAGAGAAATGGCCATTTAGCGTGCTAACGGAGTACGAGACAGACACCCTGATATTTGGCTACTGAACTCCAGAGGTGGAAAGTAACTAAGTATGTACAGTATGTATGCCAAGTACTGTATACTTAAGTACAATTTTGAGGTATTTGTACTTTACTTGAGTATTTCCAATTTCCAGTACTTTTACTTCTACTCCACTACGTCATCTAGGATCTAAATATTGTACTTTTACCCCACTACAATTATTTGACATTTTTAGTTACTATAGTTACTTTATAGATTTAGATTATTATTACAAAACAGACATTACCACTTCAGCCCTATATGCATTTCGGCCATTTAAAAAAATAGCCGATGCTACGCATTGCGAGCTTGTAGATCTATTTTCAAAATACTTTAACTTTTGGTACTTTAAGTACATTCTGATACCAATACTTTAGTACTTTTACTCAAGTTATTTTTTTTTATTCTGGACTTTTACTTGTAACAGAATACTTGTACATGGCAGTATTGATACTTTTACATAAGTAAAACATTTTAGTATTTTTTCCACCACTGGTGAGCGTGGCGACCACCAAGGTCGCTGTGACCTTCTCTCTGCTCAGGCACATCCATGTGAGCCTAACCAGGTCTGACAGGTCCCCCCCCCCCCCCCCCCCCCCCACACACACACACACACACACACACACACACACACACACACAAAACACCTCAACACCTCCGAGTAACGGAGTCGAAGCAGCAGTGGCGTGCACAGATAGACACTAGGGGGTGCTAGAGCAAAAAAAGAAAAAGAAAAACGTTTTTTTTGCAGTGCAGTGACATTGATCAAATCTTGATAAAAAAACGCTTCTATATTATTTAGGCCCCCTACAATCTAAAGCTATGTTTCTATGTCAGTGGTTCTTCGATAAAAAAAAAAAAAAAGCAGACCTACAAGCTCGTAGCGCGCCACTCGGTGGCGCGCTATGAGCTTGTAGATCTGCTATTTTTCAATAGCTAAAGCACCAAAATGTGCTGCACAAGGAGCCCTTTTTTTCACTTGAGCACCTGCCCCTCTAAATGTCTGTGCACGCCACTGAACACACAAACACACACACACACACACACACACACACACACAAAACACCTCAACACCTCCGAGTAACGGAGTGGAAGCAGTAGTTGGGCACTTACCCTGGACAGCTTGTTGGGCGAGTCCTTGCCTCCCTCTCTCTGCTTCAGGGAGTTGAGGATCTTGGTGGAGGGAATGTGCCACTTGGCCTCTGCGGATGGATGGGGAACAGAGAGAGAGAGAGAGAGAGAGTTGAGTGGGGTTGGATTGGCACAGTCGCAGCCAGGGCACCGCACCAGTGTTTAGTCATAGTCTCTTGAATAGTTTTCATTTAGGTTTAGTCACATTTTAGTCACCCGGAATGCTTTAGTGTTTAGTCTAGTTTTAGTCGACTAAATACCAGTAAGACGCCTGAGGCCGAGAAGCGACCTCACCCTAATTAAGGGCGAGGTCACGTGCACCTGGGTGACAGCAGACTGCTGGGCGAGCGCTGGCGCTTTGGAATAGGGGGTCGGATCAACATATCCGCCTGGGTGACAGCAGACTGCTGGGCGAGCGCTGGTGCTTCTGGGGGGTAAGATCTTAATTTTCGGGCCTGTTGAGAACTATAGTTTTCGCCGGCGGGCGCAGCTGCACTAATAATTTTGGGGCAGGACCGTCTAGAGTTTAACCCATTTTGGGCGGGCACCCATTTTGGTATTAGCATCATGTCGTGCTTTAGCTATTGAAAAATAGCAGATCTACAAGCTCATATCGCGCCACCGAGTGGCGCGATACGAGCTTGTAGGTCTGCTATTTTTGAAAAATCGAAGAACGACTTGACATTTTTTAGAATCTGATCTCAGGTCAGAATGGGTTCATCAGACCAGTGTGTGTCCGGCGGAAACCTCGTATGAATCTGATCTCAGGTCAGAATGGGTTAATAATGAAACTGTCAGGATGTAATAGACATTTTTAGAATCTGATCTCAGGTCAGAATGGGTTAAATGGACAGTTATCAGTCAAAAGGGGATGCGTTTCGGACTCACCTGCAGACCTGGTCCTCTCCAGAGTGTGCTCTCTCTCTCGGTGGCCGTCGCCCTCACAGCCGTGCAGGTCTCCTGAGTGCTCATGGAGGACAGGAGATGGACATCTGAAGAAGAAGAAGAGCGTATATGCTTAGCTTGTACTGCATAGTACAATACATGTTGCTCTACGAAAATAGCAGATCTACAAGCTCACAACATGGTCGCGGTGCAACCCGTCACAATCTTGTAGATCAGCTATTTTTTCCAGCTCACTTCAGGTCTTGCGTATATCGAGGCAGAGAAAGCCTCATGGCGAGGATCACAGCGTCGGCTATGGGCCGTTGAACAAACCTCGTTTTGACCAGAAATGCCGTCTGGGAGAAGGAATTGGAGATAAAGGCGATTGAAAGAAACGGATAAGATGGCGCGCTGCAGTCTTGTTGACATCCTCAGATAGCAACCCAATGCTAATCGACTCGATCAGAAGCACTATAAAAGACCAATTGGCGTTAATCTACGCCAATGGCAATCATTCAAATTCATTCAAATGGCCGATTCATTCAAATTCATTCAAATGGCCGATTCATTCAAATGATGTGGATTCATGCCAAAGGCAGGCTCAGAGTTAATAATAATAATAATGAAATAATATAATGAAATGCAGCTCAAAGTGCTTTACAGAGCAATGGAGAAAAAAGAAAGAAAAGAAAAGCATGGCATAAAACATTAAAATAATAGCAGTAATGCAATACAGTGAGTGAGGACATTAATAACAAGGAAACTATCAACTAAAAGCCAAAGCTGTGCTTTAAAAATGTCTACGGAGGCTCTGCCTGTCAAAGATATAGTGGGGAGTTTGTTCCACGCCGTCGTCCCGAGTTAAGAGCAAAGGGGTTATAATGACAGATGCACTTAAAGTCACGGAAAGTGTCATTATGAACGTTAATGCGGTCCCTATAGCCTGGGATCAATTACCTTAATGAACATGTTGGCTTCTCTGCCATGGCAACTCTGCAGGGACTGGCAGTGATCTGTGAAGGGTTCATGTCACTTCGTTCTGAGGCCTCTGACAGTATATATATACTGTGTGGAGCTAAGCCTCTTGTTATGGTCTGTAAGCACTTACACTCGTCTAGCGGTCTCTGATGGATTCTGCCTCCAGTACAAGACCCAATACCGTGTGTCAGCCCTTAAGCCATGTTGGGCGGGAACCCCGTGTTGGTGTTCTAAGCATTATGTTATACTTTAGCTATTGAAAAATAGCAGATCTACAACGCTATGAACTTTTTAAAACTCATATCTTTGCTTCTGGGGGTTCCCTGGAACTACATCATTTCAGATGTGAGTCCACGGCCTAAATGCAGATAATTCTGGGGGTCCTTGACATGAAAAAAGGTTTGAGAACGACTGACAGAAACAAAAGTTTTTCGGAAAACTGTCCTGATTTAGAAGACATGCATAATCTGGTGTCCAGTCTAAATGGGTTAAGCCTGTACAGTCAGCAGGCCCTGATGTCCCGTGCAAAAAGAGAGAATGGGAAACAGACCTGTGTGTGTGTGTGTGTGCAGCAAAACGATTTCACAGTGTTGTCCACACACTGACTCGTTCTCCAGGACACCTGTAGCGTCTTCTGTATTTAAAGGGTCATTGGTTCAAAATACCTGGAATGGACGACAGATCCACTGCAGCTCTGTGTAGTGCTTTTAAGGTGTACTTTTCCCCCCGGAGACATTGCACTCTCCACTCCTGCGTAGTTAAGAGTGTGACCTTTATTTTTATTTCACCTCGACTGGTAGCCTACCTAGCTCTTTCCGTGCCACGCTTGCGCACATGTCCGAGGGCTCCTTCGCCGATAGCTAATATGCTAACTGTGAGGCAGAGGAGATTTGTCTTTGAGCTACAAAAATCGCCTAATTGCCATTCCAGGCGTGGATGGGCGAAAAGATTCAGAGAAAAACACTGTTAAAGATCGTAGCTTATAACAGGAGTGAATGGAGGAGGGACATTTTTAATCGCCCATGACCATAGCGGAATGAAATCGTCTCCTACGGCAACAACACCCGCCTACGGTACGTGGATGCGAGGCTATAGTCTGTAATATGCATACATTACAAACATAGAAAGACGTTAAAGACGTCAACTGTAACAAAGACATCAGATTGACGGTCACAAGCAGCATGGCGTACCCATCATACGAAGGCTGCTGGGACCAGGTGCTGCTGCCAGACGGGCCCGGGTCACTGGAGGACGACTGGTTGCTGGGCGAGCTGCGGTAGTGAGGGTCTCCCTTGTTGCACGACGTGACCTGAGGGTGCTCCATGTCATGGATGGTCCTGCAGAGACAAGTATCCACACTGCATGAGGACACATGGACCCGTATACTGTATGTTACTCACTGTCTGACACATACAGTATACAGTATAAGGGCTTCAGGACATGGACTAAATCCGTTGGACCTTTGTAACACATTGACATGCCGAAGTAACGTTACGTAAAGAGAGATAGTGGTAAAACTTGGTAAAAAAAATCACACCCTTGTGAAGTAAGTGGTGCAATTCTGTGTGGGTGTCCCTGAAACTTCCAGACCCACAGGAACGCGCCCAAGGTTGCCGGCCCGGTTCCAGCAAGCCGCCCCTCGTCCGAAACGGTTGAGAAATGACAGAGTTACCATGTGGGGGGTCCCTCTACTGTACTGTACTGTCGCACCCGAAATCATCATATATACAGTTAGTGTGTGTGTGTGTGTGTGTGTGTGTTAGGCTGCGCAACAGTGATACTTGGTTGTGAAAACCATCCAAATGCTATTTGCCAGCCAGCCACAGACACACAAAGCTGCGTGAGGAAGTGGTTGCACCACTTAAAAAAAGGATCTTTGGACATCCTTTCTAGATGCTATCCTTTCTAGATGCTGCGATTGCGTAAGAAGCAGAAACAAAGGGTTTTTTGTACGTCTCTCAGTCGGTCTATTGACATTTTGAAATGGCTGTTTCGCCCCAAGGAGGGTCTCCACCGCCGTCGTACAATGAGAGTTTGCAGACGGAATGGCAGAAAGGCGATGTCAGTGAGACGAAGTTATCTGATTCTACCGTGAACAAAAGGCACACACAGCGAGAGAGGTTATATCTGTTGGGGAGTATTATGAGGACTCGCAGAGGAGAGAGCACCAACGGCATACTGTATAACTATATACTGCAGTTTGTCAAAATAAATGTCAAACAAGCAAGGTTTTCTTTGCGTGTAAAAACAGATGGCGAGCTTTGTTGTGTTTACATGGTTACGGTGAAGTGGTTTTGAATGTGAAAAGGATGCTGCCTGCAGGCCGCCTCTTTGAAACCGTAGTCTACTGTTGTACGACACGATCAGTGGTGGGGAAAAGGCAGTGGCGTGCACAGATAGACACTAGGGGGTGCCCTTTTGGCAATTTTGCTCTTATAAACAAATTTGTAGTGTGTGGACCATGCGGTGACATTGATCAAATCTTGATAAAAAAAACGCTTCTACTATATTATTTAGGCCCCCACAATCTAAAGCTATGTTTCTATGTCAGTGGTTCTTCGATTAAAGAAAAATAGCAGACCTACAAGCTCGTAGCGCGCCACTCGGTGGCGCGCTACGAGCTTGTAGATCTGCTATTTTTCAATAGCTAAAGCACCAAAATGGGTTCCCGCCCCAAAATGCGCTGCACAAGGTGCCCTTTTTTTCACTTGTGAACCTGCCCCTCTAAATGTCTGTGCACGCCACTGGGAAAAGGACTCCATTTCTTTACCAGTGTTGTTTTTTTTGGCATTAGTCTCTTCAATAGTTTTCATTTAGTTTCAGTCACATTTTAGTCACCTGGAATGTTTTAGTGTTTTTTTTTGTCGACTAAAATGTGTTTTGGCGGGCCTTGATGCCGTCGTAATGACGTGTTTTTACACTTGCTGAAAACAGCCGATCTACAAGCTCACAATGCGTCGCATCGAGAGTAAAAGTACAATATTTGGATCTGAGATGTAGTGGAGTATACAAGTAAAAGGATTGGAAATTGGAATTACTCCAGTAAAGTACAAATACTTCAAAATTTTACTATTGTAATAGTACATTAGTACATGTACAATATTGTACATGTACATTGTACTATTGTACATGTACATGTACATGTAAATTGTAAATGTACTTAGTTACATTCCACTGTGCATGATGACGACGAATGAAAGCAACCAGATCTTGTGAAATATGTCCAGTGTTTTTTTTTTTTTTCTTTTCTTATTTAATGTAGCCCAGTCAACTTATCACAACTGGGTTTTCAGGTTTCTGTAGCATGCACTCCTACTGTATCATAGCTATACATATTATGAGACAAGGGTATTGTCTACTGTACATACTCCCACCTGCCCAGGAAACACAACCCCCATGAGAGCCTCTACTGTATGCTTGAGATTGAAAACAAACATTGTATATAATATTTTTGTATTGTGCCATGGTCTCTCGAGACTGAAGGCTGCTACTACTATAGCTCTGTTCGCATAGCCTTCCGCTTCGCAGAAGGCTATGCGAACAGAGCTACTACTAGTAGATTTGCCTAGCAGCCTTCCTTTGAACTATTCACGCCAAAGTAGCGTTACACTCCTACAAGACAGCAATCCCATAGACAGCACGCTTTGTAACATTAGCTCTCCTTCCAGGTTTAGCTCTCCATAATAAGCCAAAAGACTCATTCCTGAGAATCACTCACTTTGTATAGAAAATAAATATGCCATGTCAAAATGCACACATGTAGTAATGTGACAATGGTTGTCTGTTGGATTGGCCGCTAATGCAACCAATGAAATGTATTCAGAAAAATCATGTTATGCTTTAGCTATTGAAAAATAGCAGATCTACAAGCTCATAGCGCGCCACCGAGTGGCACGCTACGAGCTTGTAGGTCTGCTATTTTTGAAAAATCAAAGAACGACTGACATAGAAACATAGCTTTTTCAGAAAACTGTCAGGATGTAGAAAACATTTTTAGAATCTAATCTCAGGTTCAAATATGTTAAATCTCTTGTACAGTAAGTACACCTTCTCCAGTATTGGTCCTCCAGACCTCCATGAGAGACACCCTCCACCAAACTGCCAGTAACTCAATCGCAGCTCACATCGTCCAACACTTTGGCCTAGAGCGCTGTACAGGTTCTGGTTCTGCCCCCAGTTGAGGTGTTAGTCTCCTCAGAGGGGTCCAGACACTTAACCCACTTAGATCTGAGTCTTCAGAAAAACATGTTTCTATGTCAGTGGTGTTTTTTCATGTCAAGGACCGCCAGAATGATCTGTATTTGGCCGCGGACCCCCATCTGAAAATATGTTGTTCCAGGGACCCCCCCCCCCCATGCAGAAGCAAAGATTTGAGTTAAAAACGTTCGCTCTGAATGAAAATATATTCAGAAGATTTGCGACACATTTTCACGAATTAAAAAAAATAGCAGATCTACAAGCTCGTAGCGCGGCACCAGTGCCGCGCTATGAGCTTGTAGATCTGCTATTTTTCAATAGTGCTTAAAACAACCAAAAGTGGGTTCCCGCCCAGAAGGGGTTAATATAAAACAGCAGCAGCTGCCTCTCACCCTCTCGCACACATTCTCTTCCTCTCTCGGGCACATCAGGAAGAGGTTGGAGGAACACGCCGGGTTATTGAACGTCCTGCTAGCTCTGCAATAACATTGGCGGTCAGAGTCAGACTGGAATGCCTGTCAGTCTCTCCGACGGACACATATTGGGTGTCACATTTTTTACAGTGCCAGGCCTGGAGTCTAGCTCGTAGCGGAGGGGAAGGAGACTCAGACACCGCTTTGGTGGATTCACACACTCCTTTATGTAGTGATACAGATGTTCTGTCTGTTTTCACCATTATGCGTGCACGACTGCACGTCAGTGTGGATTTCGTCGACTGAAACTAAAGACGAAAAATAACCTTTTTCCACTGACGAAAACTAAACTAAATGAAAACTAAGCAAGCTATGATGACTAAGACTAAATATATTGACAATTTCGTCAACAAATAAAAACTAGACTAAAATGTTAGTTAGGGACTAGTGGACAAGAGATCCAGTATAAGTCATTTTACAATTAGTTGCATGCTGAAAATAGTAAAAATTATTTTTTTTATCGGCTAACACAGAAATTGTTGGTATTGGGATCGGAAACGAGAAAAATCGGACATCCCTATAAAAATGCATGAAATGGTCAGAGTTGTCATACTGACTCGCAATCGACTCTATAGTAACATCCAAGAAATCCAAATTATTACACATTATTTGTGTAATGTTAAAGACGGAGTGCCGTGATTTTCTGTTTTGCATGCGTCTATGGAGTTAACATGACTCTAATAGAACCCCAGGTGTTTTGCATGCGTCTATGGAGTTAACATGACTCTAATAGAACCCCAGGTGTTTTGCATGCGTCTATGGAGTTAACATGACTCTAATAGAACCCCAGGTGTTTTGCATGCGTCTATGGAGTTAACATGACTCTAATAGAACCCCAGGTGTTTTGCATGCGTCTATGGAGTTAACATGACTCTAATAGAACCCCAGGTGTTTTGCATGCGTCTATGGAGTTAACATGACTCTAATAGAACCCCAGGTGTTTTGCATGCGTCTATGGAGTTAACATGACTCTAATAGAACCCCAGGTGTTTTGCATGCGTCTATGGAGTTAACATGACTCTAATAGAACCCCAGGTGTGGTTTTAATATTCAAATATGTCTTCCCTGTGTATTTTTTTGTTTCTTCCTGAAAGCTGAAAGCCTTTGAGTCAAACGGCCCAATCGAAATAACACCATTTTAGTCATAATAATATCATATCATAACCCTAACCCCTCCCACATTATCAGCTGTGGGCGAGGCTTAAGTTCAGGTGGGTGGTGCTAAGGGGAAATCCAGGCATACTTAATGAAATGAATGAATGGTGGGTGTGGCCACATAAAAACATAATTTTAACACTTTCTGTACACTTTATTGAAATAAATCTTCTTCCTAGTATAATCATAATACCTGATGATCATGTTTTAGTGGGGAAAGAAACCACGGCACTCCATCTTTAACAAATAATTGTGAAAAGGCAGGAAAGCATCCTTTTTATTATTTGGAACAGCTAAAAAAGGTTTACGAGAGAAAACAGCTCTCCATGTGCCGAGGTGGCATGAGGACAAACGATGCAAATAACAAAACACTCAATACAGACTGAGTGGGAGTCAACAGAATTATTACAATTAAACATCCCAAGTATTGCTCTTGCAAATACATTCATAACATTTTTTTATTAAAATAAGCGATGTTACTGTATTCGATACTTCAGTACACAACAACATAATAGGTATACTGGTAAGGTAACACACGAAGATTTCATATCCAGGAATTTATTCACATTATAGACATTCGACTGTCTACCCTTTTAACAAATTGTTCACAATTATGCATAAAGCCCAGCCAACCCATTTTGGGGCGGGAACCCCTTTTGATGTTTCAAGCATTATGTTATACTTAGATACATACTATTTAAAAAAAAATAGCAGACCTATAAGCTCATAGCGCGGCACTCGGTGCCGCGCTATGAGCTTATAGGTCTGCTATTTTTTGAAAAATCTTGAAATTGTGGCGCAAATCTTTGAATATATTCTTTCAGAGCGAACATTTTTAACTCAAATCTTTGCTTCTGAGGGGTTCCTGGAACAACATATTTTCAGATGGGGGGTCGGCGGCCAAATACATATATTTTTGGGGGTCCTTGACATGAAAATGTTTGAGAACCACTGACATAGAAACATGAGGTTTTTCAGAAAACCGTCAGGATTTAGAAGATATTTGTAGAATCGATGGTAGGTCTAAATGGGTTGTATAGGAAAACACTTTCGCACACCGAGAAGTCAGGCGTCTACACAGGTGCGTAGGCCAGTGGACATCAATGAAAGGAGTAGAATGCACCCGCACACTGTATATTTGCTCAGTACAAGAGCATTTTTCTTTTTAATGCAACGTTGCTGATATATTATACGAAACGTTGCATTCAAAAGAAAAATATTCTTGTACTGAGCAAATACACAGTGTGCGGGTGCATTCTACTCCTTTCATTGATGTCTAAATGGGTTAAAACAGGGCTTTTTACCCAGTTATACTGTATGTCTGTCTGGCTGCTGTCCCACTTAGTGTCTTTTTTATGTATTGACTCCTTACCCTATTGTTGGGTAACTGCTGTTCATGGTGTTTACACTGATTTGCACTCTGGATAAGAGTGTGTCTGCTAAAATGCCTAAATTATAAATCGTATATACCGACAATTATTTGTACATATAAATTAAGTATATTTTAATAATGCAAATGTCATTCTATAATGATTGTTTAAATATACATTGTCTTTATAATGTATCTTCACATCTCCTGACCGTCTTATACTGTATCTGGCAATCCCCTTTACTGCTTTCACCCCCCAGCCCTCCCCTCTCTCTCTCTCTCTCCCTCTCTCTCCACATTCCCTACTGTACTCGCACGTCCTCTGGGGGGCTACTGTACATATCGTGAAGAGCTTTCTCTTTGTTTCTGGAGTAATTGGCCGAGATGAGCTCACCAGTGGCAGAGTCCCTGTCACCACCTACTCTATTATGAGAGAGAGAGAGAGAGAGAGAGAGAGAGAGAGAGAGAGAGGAATGGACTGCCACAAGCGCCAGTGTCTCTGATTATTAACGTATTTTGTGCGGGAACCCCTTTTGGTGTTAGCATTATGTAATGCTTTAGCTGTTGAAAAATAGCAGATCTACAAGCTACGAGCTTGTAAGTCTGCTATTTTTGAAAAATCGAAGAACGACTGACATAGAAACATAGCTGTCAGGATGTAGATGACATTTTTAGAATCTGATCTCAGGCCAAAATGGGTTAAGAGAAGCCAGTCGTTGTACAGTACAGTACAGTACAGTACAGTACAGTACAGTACAGTACAGTACAGTACAGTACAGTACAGTACAGTACAGTACAGTACAGTACAGTACATGAGAGGCAGTCAGTCGGTTCTGACACACATGTTTAGGGATATCATTTCATTGGCTCCGCTGGTCAGGGCCTTTCATTAGAATGTGCAAATTGGCACTTTACAATACATGACTCAATGGAGACGTCCAGAAGAGACATCTCTCTCTGCTAGGATAAAACAGAGAACAAAGAGGGGCTCGGCGTACTGTATCATCTGGAGGAGGATGAAAGACATACTGTACAAGGCGTTCTGTTGGTTTCAAATGCTCCTCGAAACACAAAAAGGCATCTCTGAAAAGAGATGTTGCAAAACCTTTTAACTCAACAAGAAAAGGCCATCGCTTCAAAGATCTTTTCTTTTCCCTTCACTTCCTTTACTGCATTGTGACGTTTGATCATTGCTTTAATTCACTGAAAATCTTGAAGAGATGTTTTAAAAAGAAAGATGTCAGCTATAGTTCCAGTGAAACTCCTACGGTATATCTGGGACCACAGGCGCTTTCGGCTCCAGACGATAAATACTACAGTGTTCTCTAACCAAGCCGGGAGGACAACGCATTGATTAGGTATAGTGAGCAAAAGATAAGTGAGAGTGTGGGTGGGTAGAGCCTGTAACTCTGTGCTTCTCACAGTGGGGGGTCCATTTGGTTCCATTCGTACACTCTCACAGAGATAAATTAACATTGCTTTTACAATATAAATTGGGGTCCCAGAGATAGACGTACATGCCATTGCATGGGGGTCCATAGCCTAATAATGCATGTCAACCTGAGGGGGGGGGGGGGGTCCTTGACATTAACCCATTCTGACCTGAGATCAGATTCATACGAGATTTCCACTGGACACACACTGGTCTGAAGAACCCATTCTGACCTGAGATCAGATTCTAAAAATGTCAGTCGTTCTTCGATTCTTTTCAAAAATAGCAGACCTACAAGCTTGTAGATCTGCTATTTTTCAATAGCTAAAGCATGATGCCAACACCAAAATGGGTGCCCGTTCACAATGGGTTAAAGGACAACTTTAGTTTTTTTCAACCAAGGTTCATGTTGTAGGTTGTTATTAGAGAAAGTAAAAAGGTGAGTGTTAATTTTCTTTCATTTGCTGCTTTCTTTTGTTTTGGGTATTTTAGCAGTTTTTGACAGGGGGGCGGGGGCATTCGAGCATGGGGCTAAATATGTATTTTTTTTTACAAAATATTATGGCGATATTTTTTTTAATTATTTACTATAACAGGATCTATTGAATGTGACAAACTGACATATTGAGCCTATACACACAGTATAAGCCTTCCCCCAGTAGGTAGATCACATTCAGTAGATCCTGTGATCTTCTGTGGCCAGATGTAATTTCCTGGGGTATATTAGGACTATAGTAAATAATACAAAAATACATCACCATAAAATGTTACATGTTATACATATTTAGCCCCATGCTCGAATGCCCCCGCCCCCCCCCTGTCAAAAACAGCTAAAATCCCTAAAACATGAACCTTGGTTGAAAAAAACAAAAGTGGTCCATTAAAGGTATATTCAGTGATTTCACTTAATTCAAATATCACTTCTTTTTTTTGTTTTGTTGTGATAATCCTCCCTACTATAGAGTGTGCTGACCATATAAGGAGTTCCTCCCTGTCCCCAGTTAAAGGTATATTCAGTGATTTCACTCAAAAAACCTTAGGTTTCGTTTTTGGCTGTGGGACCCAGCCTTTCGTCCATTCAGGATAGAGTCAAAAACGAAACCTAAGGTTTTTTGACCCCCAGGCGTTAACTGGGGACAGGGAGGAACTCCTTATATGGTCAGCACACTCTATAGTAGGGAGGATTATCACAACAAAACAAAAAAATAAGTGATATTTGAATTAAGTGAAATCACTGAATATACCTTTAACCCGTGGGGGTAAAAAAACCTTAGGTTTCGTTTTTGGCTATAGGTGGCCCAGCCTCCATCCAATCAGGATAGAGAGGGGCCTTCCGGCCAATCATGATCGAGCGGGGGCGGGCCTTGGTGTGTGTGTGCTGTTGGCCTGTCGCGTGTCCCCCCCCCCCCCACTGTAGTGCGTGCATGTGCACATCTCGTTACCGGGGCGGACCAGGGTTTTTTCTAGCCTGATTATCAGACTGTAGCTTTCTTGAAGCTTCAGTCTGACATTGTCTCCTGTCTGAGCCATTTCAAGGGGGAGGGGATTAGAATTCCCCTCAACCAATAGCCATTGTTGTTGTTTTTCCCTCCTTCCTCATGTGTGTTGCGCTGTGTGCTGACGCTGATTGGTTGTTCGTTAGACCCACCCCCACCACCACCGATTCTCATTGGATAATACATTTTTTGTACCGAAGAAATTATAGGTTCACAGCACAACACCAGACCAAGAGTGGGCGGGGTCTTTGGGCTGGATCCAGGCCATAGGTTTTTTTCTCCAAATCACCCAAATCACTGAATGCTCCTTTAACCCATTCTGAACGTGAACCCATTTTGGTGTCGGCATCATAATGAAAAATAGCAGATCTACAAGCTCTTAGCGCGCCACCGAGTGGCGCGCTAAGAGCTTGTAGGTCTGCTATTTTTGAAAAAATCGAAGATTTTTTAGAATCTGATCTCAGGTCAGAATGGGTTAATCAGACCAGTGTGTGTCCAGTGGAAACCTCGTATGAATCTGATCTCAGGTCTGATAACCACTGACTGAGCACTAGTAGCCTACCTAGTCCAGAACCACTGACTGCTAGTAGCCTACCTCGTCCCATCGGGGAGCTTCCGGTCAAAAGACGTGCTCCGTGGGATGACGGCCTGGTGCTGCAGGATCTGCTGCTGGCACTGCTGCAGGCGCCCGTCGGGGCCCTGCTGCGTGGGCGAGCCCCGGGACAGCTGGGGCCCCTGGCCCTGGCCCCCCTGGCCCGTGGTGGGCACGCGGTGCCAGGTGGTGTTCCTCCGGAAGGGGGTCTTATACTCGCAGGGCGTCCCCTCGCTGTCCACCTTGTACTCCACCAGGGGGATGCGGTAGAGCTCCGAGCAGCCCCTGCATGGGACGGGACGGACAGAGGAGAGAGAAAGAAGGAAAGTTAGTTTGTTTTGCAACTGAATGGCTGGAAATGGAGATTAACGGGAACCCCTTTTGGTGTTAGCATCATGTTATGCTGTAGCTATTGAAAAATAGCAGATCTACAAGCTCATATAGCGCACCAACGAGTGGCGCGCTACGAGCTTGTAGGTGTGCTATTTTTGAACAATCGAAGAACGACTGACATAGAAACATAGCTTTTTCAGAAAACTGTCAGGATGTAGAAGACATTTTTAGAATCTGATCTCAGGTCAGGTGTATTGTGGTACTGCAGCTACAGCTGCTTTAGAAGCCAGACAGAAATGCCATGATGGACTGGTTATATCAGAGTGGTGATTTATAGGCTCAAACCGTTAGAAATATGTTTATAATCAATAGTATGTACACATACACACAGTAACAGCTGAAAGTCTTACCAGAGTCTGTTGGCGTCTATATGCATTCTGTTGACCCTGAAGCATTATAGGTTTGTTTAAGGTCAGAGATCATTGAAAAACATGCTTTACATTTCAGTTTACAATATGCACCTCTTTTTTTCTTTTGCTGCCAAACAGACAGAGGTCATTCTAAACGTAGAACAGACGTTCTACTGTGTTACCATGACAACACCAGAACACCTAAATGCTTATAATGTAATCCCAAGATGTAATGTGTGTATCTAAGGAATACGGGTACACAGCTAGGGCTTAAAGGTGTAGGGAAACAGAAATGGTGAACAATTTATTTTGAAGTTTCAACATGAAACACCGGTCTGAAGTTTCTGAACCAATCAGAGCGTCGCATCCCTTCAGGCGGTAGCTAGGGACGGTAGCTATGCTATACGCAACACGCATGGTGTCTCTGTTTGTTTACAAATCAGATTGTCGGCCAGCTACACCAGTTTACTGTTATGTGGCTTATTTCTACCCTGTAATGTTTTCAGATACATATTTTAGCGTGATGATTAAGTTGAAACCGAGTAATACACCGTCTGGATGTTATCTTGAATGGGAATAAAAACGGAGAATTTCTGTAATCATGAGCAGCTGTGTTGGACGGATGCGCAGATATGGGGAATTAAACGGGTGAGCTTCATTTTTATTGGCTTTTATCGATGTGTATCTCTACACTTCATCACGCAGCACGTTTTCGTTTTAATAAATAAATAAAACAATCGTTTTTTATGGACTTTGATATAAAAACACACAGAAATGAGAATTTTCCCATTTTTTTGGCATCCATTGTTAGGTATGCCCATATGATGACCACGGATATGGTCTAAAAGTGTGAAAAAACGTCTTTTTCATTTCACTACACCTTTAAAGGAATGGTGGACATTTTATTTTGAAGTTTCATCTTGAAACTGCTGGCTCTGAAGTTTCTGAACCAATCATAACGTCAGAGCATCCCTCCAGGCTATGGGGTCTCAAAGTCTTTGACTTCCTGCATTTGAATTCCGTTTGTAAACAAAGTGACAGGGAGACATTGTGGAAAAGCCAGCAGATTATTTCTAACCTATACACAACCTACTGTATATACATTATTTTAAAGTTTCATATGATTAAGTTTAAAACAAGTAAAAACTGAGTAGTTCTTTAATCAAAACCAGCTGTGCATCAAAGAAGGAGAAGCTATGGGAATCAAACTGGTGAGCTTCATTTTTATTGGCTTTTATCAATGTGTATCTCTGACTACACGTGATATAAAAACACACAGAAATGAGAATTTGCCCATTTTCTTGGCATCCATTGTTGTATACCATTGGTATGCCCATATGATGACCACGGATATGGTCATATGGATATGGAAAAACGTATTTTTCACTATGCCTTTACATTTTTCAGTTCTATAGGGACTGATTTCAGTCCTGAGGATCTCATAGGGGTCATTTAATGAGATCAGTGCAGATTTGCAAAAAAAATAAAAAAACGTTTTCAGTCTTGGGATTCTTTTGGCTTTAAGCCCTGGGTATACAGGCTTTAGTTTCGACATGCTTTTGTTCCAACTGTCATTAGAACGACAACATATACCCTCAAACCCTAACCTAAACATAACCGCAAGCACGTAGCAGCGCATGTTCGCCATTCGCCAACCTTAACGCATGTTCGCCAACCTTAATCCGATGTTCCGTTGTTACACCTACGCTGTGTCGGATAAACGTGCGCAATGAACCCAGGAATGCGCTCGCTGCCGTAGTGCACACATCCACACGCACGGAGCTTAGAAAGCTCATTTAAAAGATTATAAAGCCGTTGGAAAAAACCCTTTCTCTGTCTGAATGGAGCTCGGAATGTCCGTTTGCCACTTAATATTATGCTCCCCCAACCAACCGAACGCTGGCCATCTCATCTCCCTCTCCCATCATCACTGTATAGGACAGCACTGACTTGTCTCTGGCTCAGAGACTGCATCTGTGATGCCATTTCATGCAACATTAATCTCTGGGGTCGGGGGGCAAGCACCAGTGTGTGTGTGTGTGTGTTTGAGATGAGGAAGGTCAGAGAGTGTGTGTGTGTGTGTGTGTGTGTGTGTGTGTGTGTGTGTGTGTGTGTGTGTGTGTGTGTGTCGTGGTGGTGGTGGTTTGGGCGAGGAGTGGGGGGGGCTTCAGTGTTAAACAGCCTGGGTGTTCTGCCCGCCTCTCCAAAAGCATCTCATGCGTGACCCTCAATGATTACATTGCCCACCCCCCCCCCCCACCCCGCACACGGCACACACCCCCAAGTCCATTTTCCAGTATCCACTGGGAAGTGGAATGCTCTGTATACGTTTGCTGTGGTCTTACATGTACACAGACAGGGCGGGCCGGCTGATTGCAGGGGCCACGTTGTGAGGGGGGGAGGGGGGACCGGTAATCCCACTCTAGAGAGACCCTTTCATCAAACTGGGCCACGGGTGGCTGGGCTGCTTACTGCCTGCATGGCCCTCCCTATAGGACCAGCAGCAGTGGGTGTTATGAGATCTAACTACCATCTTTCACCTCCTCCTCCTCCGATCCTCCCTCCCTCACATCTGGTCAATGTCAAGGACCAAGGCGGCGTCTTCATCCATGATGGACGACTGTCCTCGATAAATGCTCCATATGCTCATATAGCGTTAACCTAAATAAATACTGTATGGAAGGAAGGGTACAGTACGCCGCTACGGTGGTGGGTCGTAAGAGAGGATGGGGAGAGTAATGAGTGGCACTTTAAAGGCCCAGAATTGCCGTTTCATAAAATAGAACGTCACCTTGTTAAGAAAAGCATGTCGGTTTCCCCCCCCCTCCAGCTAATTTCACTTCCTGCTTTTTTACCCCTCTAATTTCCTAAAAGGAGAACGCGCATGGTTGTAGTTATGCTGTTGTGCAAACAGGTGGACTATAGGGTGTAAAGTGAGGGTGAAATCAAGCACAGCGAGCATAGTTAAGAGATGGAAGATAGAGGGCTCATTCATAGTCTGGATTTTCGGTGGTGAGGTGACCACCACTCCGGTGGTGAGGTGACCACCGCTCCGGTGGTGAGGTGACCACCGCTCCGGTGGTGAGGTGACCACCGCTCCGGTGGTGAGGTGACCACCACTCCGGTGGTGAGGTGACCACCACAGCTCTGGTGGTGAGGTGACCACCACCGCTCCGGTGGTGAGGTGACCACCGCTCCGGTGGTGAGGTGAAAAACAGAGAGAAGGGCTGGGGCGGTGGAGGTGGTTTGCTCTTCACCGCGGCTCAGTGACGTAATGTTGTAGTTCGGTGGTCACCTCACCACCGAACATCCAGACTATGAATGAGCCTCAACTTTTCTCTACATGCAACACACCAACCATCCATCCATCCATCCATCCATCTATGGGCAGCACCGCGCGACTGTCCCAGTGTCGGGACAGGTATAGTCATACACTATACTCACTTTAAGCCAAGCAGTTGGTCAGAAATAGCCTCATCATTGCATATCACTGTACATGTTGACACTTCTGAAACGTTCAGCCTTTTAAAGAGTGCTACTGTACCACACATTGCGCTATAGATAATAATATAGAGATGTGCAATTGACCTTTGTTCCTGTCCTCTCCTCTTTGTTTAAACAACAGTCATTTGTTTTAAATACTTCAAAGTGTCCGTTAATGACCTTTTTTAATGGGGCAAGCTAAGCCAGTCATTACGTAGATTAACTGCGGCTCCCTCCAGCCATGTTGCCACACGTCATTACCCTTCGAATAGGTTAAACACGGCAAACAGCTCGTCAACGGGAAAGGTCTCAGCTGTTGCCCTTGCTGTGCTTTTGTTTTAACCCATTTTGGACTGAGTTCGATTAAAAAAAAGGCTTCTAAATCCTAACATTTTTCTGAAAACCTATGTTTCTATTGTCAGTTGTGCTCAACCTTTTTCATGTCAAGGACCCCCAGAATGATCTCTATTGGGCCACGGACCCCCCAAAAAATTTTCATCCCACGATTTTGTAACCCATTTTTCACCCCTGTGTCAATTATCTAATGTGATCCTGGGCTCTACACACCCTCCGCCAACCTGGGGAGAGCAACGGACTTGAACTCATGCTTCCTTCATGCATGAGTGTCCAAGTTGCTCCTTTACACCTGACAGGGGGGAGTTTCCCTGGTTGGACGTAGCACGTGGAAGGAACACGTTATTCCAACCAGTTCCTTTCCCCTCCATCAGGCGCCCCGGCTGGCCAGGGGGAGGTAGTTTAGAGACCAGGAGACCCCCATCTCAAAATATGTATTTCCAGGGACCCCTCAGAAACCAATATTTTAGTTAAAAAAATGTTCGCTCTGAAATATATATTCAAAGATTTGTGCCACATTTTCACGACTTTTCAAAAATAGCATGATCTACGAGCTCGTAGCGCGCCGCTATGAGCGTGTAGATCTGCTATTTTCCAATAGCTACATTATAACATAATGTTTAAAACACCAAAAGGGGTTCCCGCTTAAAATGGGTTAACACCGAGACCTCACCATGGAACGGACAAGGTAAAGATATTCCTCTCAAACATTTTCACTGTTGCGCTGCACAGGCTATAGAACACGGTACGGCTTCAGTGGGAAATAGTGGAGAAGAAACGGGATGCGTTTTGTGGAACACGCTCCAAGGGATTCGGCCTCGCAGCGCATAAATCTCGCAGCTCTAGGAGGAAATGGGTCCGCAGTTAAAACCTGAGCTCGGAGGCAGGCAGTACTTGTAGCCTCTGGAGCAACCGGACCCACCCAACACGGGCTGGGATTACAGCTCCGATACAGCCCGGGAACTTGTTGGAAGATTTACACTCTGTTGCCTTCGAAAACTTCTGCCAAGAAATACAGCCTTTCGCTGCTACAATCTGAACATGGGAGGCGTGTATCGGAGACAACCCCAACGGGTTATTCAATCTTTTGACGGATGGCGAACATTTCCCTTGAAACTAAACATGGTGTTGAAGCAAGAGCGTATCGATTTGAACTGATTATTAGCTGAGATATAGCGTGATATACGACTATACCGCAGCATTAACAAACGAGTGTTCCTGCTTTGGATCGGACCGTTTCTCGCCTTTTTAGTTTAGACGTTGTACCATCTGTTTGATCTGTTGTGTCTGGGCCACTCCTTTCCACCAGTACGTACGTGGCTCACCATGAATTACAATGGTGTGGCTTGACAAGGTTCTAACCTCCGCCAGAGAGCTGTCACTCTAATGACAAGGCCAGCGGTGAGGGGAGGTGCTAATCCATTCCCACACTCGGACAACAGTGTCACAGCGAAAAGCCAAGAGGTCACAACCTGCACCGGCAACTCTAAAGACCTTTGTCAAGGACTTCCATTAATGAGGTGCCCTGGAAAAAAAGGGTATAGATTGTCAATATGGAAATGCCACCAACCAGAGAGTCTTTCTAATGGTGGTTTTGGCCAACTGAAATTCCATTAGGACTCTTTGCAATCGTTCTCCCCAAACCGATTTGAAGTGGGGACTAACTTCTTGAAAAGAAAGTGATGGGATTAAGAGAGAGAGAGAGAGAGAGGGGGGGAGAGGGAGAGAGAGAGGGGCATGTGGTCTGTGAGTTTGCAGTAGGAATCATGAGATATTGGCATGGGAGGTAAGGAGCACGGCTTCAACTTTTACCATTTATAAAAAAATATTTACATATTTTTTTAAAGATAATTCAAAACAATAAAGGAATGCCAGGTTCAAAGTGGTTAATAAGCACTGCGGGAAAATCCAAATCTTCTTTTGATTCCAAATGGCATTTGTTAACCTTTTTAGAGATCATGAACTTGAGTTTTTTAAATCCATTACCATTACATCACCGATTATATATTATACAAATTACAGGTTAAACACACATTCAGTGCATTCCAAATCCAAAGACCCCCCCCCCCCCCCAGTGTTTCCCCCCGCAGTGGGTTGGCACAAGGCTAACATGTTGAACTTGTTTAATATAAAGCTTCCAGAGAGGTGATGTAAACGACTCTGGCATTGCACTGAGCAAGGACCACATCCTGGCTCCAGTGTATACTGTAAACACATACAGCTCTAGGCAGCACTAATATTAGAGCCATATCTCATTTAGTTTGAGGCAGAGCGTAGTGACGCCTTTCAAGGCTTTAACAGCTTACAGTATATTAACCCATTTGGCCTTTTGGTGTTATAATTATGTTATGCTTTAGCTATTGAAAAATAGCAGATGGCAGTGGCGCGCTTACGAGCTTGTAGGTCTGCTATTTCTGAAAAATCAAAGAACGACTGACATAGAAACGTAGCTTTTTCAGAAAACTGTCAGGATGTAGAAGACATCTTTAGAATCTGATCTCAGGTCAGAATGGGTTAAGAGTAAAGACCTTCTGGTTAGAATAACGTGTTCCTTCCACTCGCTACGTCCAACCAGGGACACTCCCCCCTGTCAGGTGTTTAAGGAGCGACTTGGACACTCATGGCATGAAGGAAGCATGAGTTCAAGTCCGTTTCTCTCCCCAGGTTGGCGGAGGGTGTGTAGCGCCCAGGATCACATTATTAGATGATTGACACGGGGGTAAAAAATGGGGTTACAAAATCGTGGGATCCCTCCGAGGCATAAACGGAGGGATGCATTCTAAAAGTAGGAAAAGGAAAGGGAGACGCAGGGGGGTCTAAATGTTTCTTTTTCTATGACCGTCACGGTAAATTCAGCAGCCCAGATAGCATTACAGACAAACACTGCATATCCGCCACGGAGGAGGGGATTAAATAAACTAGCTGACATTTTTCTAATTTTAAAACAACACGGCCGGAGCATAGTCAAACAGAGCCACTCCTATCCAAATGGACTTATGAAAACATCTCTGCCTGTCACGGTAGCCGTTTAGAGGCTGTGTATTGTCTGGAGGTCGTGAGACTCTTGTCCATTGTTGTTAGTCTGGGCCCTCATCTCTCGCCTTGGGGGGGACGGGGGGGACGGGGGGGACGGGTGTCGGGGGGGCACTGGGCTCCTTGTGAATTCCATTCCCCTGAGATAATAGTGGAGAAACTGGAGCACTCATTGTCGACCGGCAACACTTTAGCAACTCAAAGAACCAGCAGCGAAAAGAGTTTGAGGGCCCTCAAGATTCTTTCACCAACGACCTTCTCACCTCTCGATGCATTCGGGAGAGATTGGAGAGAAGATTCACAGGGTTTTACAAAACCCTTTTTCTACTTCTCATGCCACAAATAAAGCTGAACACTAGTGCTTCAGTAAGGATGTATACTTGGTTGCAACGCCGTGTTGCACATACCGAAAATAGGCGACCCGATTCACCATTTTGTCAGCCTTCTGATTGGTCCCTGACTGGCTAACCAGCAGGCTCTTTCTGCCTTGTTCCGCCCTGGTTCTGCCTTGTTTATGTTGAATTCACTAAAACATCATTTTTGGAGAAAAAAACCCCTAAAAACAAACATGAGCAGTCACCATGTTGCACCTGTGATGTTCCTTTTTTACTGACACCAAGTTTAAAATAAGAGTTGGAACGCACAGAATATCAATACGAAGCAACTGAAAAAACACATTATTTCAATGGTATAGTGGATGGAGAGAGAGAGGATGTTTTTTTGTCCAACCACGAAACGGCAGCCAATGGGTGCGAAGAGGGGCACAACCACGGACGGGACTTAAAGGGTGAATTGTCTGTTTTCAGTGAGCGACACTGGCACGCTCCACGTATAAATCACCTTAAGAAGCAGATATTGTCCCTTCAGTAACCCCAGTAGTAACGTACTTCTAATCTGCCCTACACATCTGTTCACACGCGACATACAGTATACATACAGTACTGTATGTATGTGGGTCAATCAGATCATTACAGTATGGGAGGACTTAACCCATTCTGACCTGAGATCAGATTCATACGAGGTTTCCGCCGGACACACACTGGTCTGATGAACCCATTCTGACCTGAGATCAGATTCTAAAAAATGTCAGTCGCTCTTCGATTTTTCAAAAATAGCAGACCTACAAGCTCATATCGCGCCACTCGGTGGCGCGATATGAGCTTGTAGATCTGCTATTTTTAAATAGCTAAAGCATAACATGATGCTGACACCAAAATGGGTGACCGTTCAGAATGGGTTAATGCATGTTGTTGTTTCTGTCTGCATTGGCATAGAGCCATCTTTATATACGGTAGTCTACTCTAAAACACGGTTTCTGTCTGCATTGGCATATAGCGCCACCCATTTGTGGGTCGCGGACAAATGTTTATGGGTCACTTCATTTATATCGATTTTTTTAAACTATTGTTAAAATCCCCCAAAAACATGATTGGTTTTTCAATAATTTCATGAAGAAATCCAACACAAAATCAAATAAATTCCATGAATTGGAAGTAGTATAGTGAAAGTATAGCTGATCTACAAGCTCACAACGCGGCGCGAAGGTTGAGAAGATACTTCATTTCTCTTCTTTTTTTTTTCTTCTCTTTTTTTAGTTTAGTTTTTGTCGACGAAATTGTCAGTATATTTAGTTTTAGTTTTAGTCATCATAGCTTAGTTTTTATGTAATTTCCGTTTAGTTTTCGTCAGTGGAAAAAAGTAGTCGACGAACATTTTTCGTGTTAGTCGACGAAATCAACACATGCTGCACGGGCACAAACAAACCAAACCCCCCCCTCCATTTCCATAATCCGGGTTCCAACAAGCTGGGCAAAAAAGAAAAGTGGGCATGTTGATTGTCGACACTAGGTTGAGTTTTGGAAGATGATTGTTTTGACTGCTTTCTGCTCGCATGAACTCCGATCATGGTTGTATGATCACAGTATACTGTATCATCACACTGATCGCGGTTAAGAGGATTAGGGCTGCTTGCTGCCAGAGAGGCTGTTGTGTTGGACTCACAGAGCAGGCCCGTTAGGCCCACCATCTGGGGGAGCAAATATGTCAGTCCTCCGATGCCAGACCACGATGCGAAAGTTGAGATACAGTTACTGTATCGCACACACACACGCACGCACGCACGCACGCACGCACGCACACTGCACGCACTCACGCGCATCTTTTGGCGCATCTGCCAAAAGATTTGTACAACGGATTTTGTTGGCTTTGGTTCTGCACTCTTTCAATGCAGAGGTTCAAGAGCTTAGCAAAATAGAACTTTATAGGCTTTGGGATGTGGGGTTTATTTATGTTTTCGTTAGGGGGGGATTTGAATGAAACTTTGTGGAAAGTTTGGTCACGAGGGCGAGGGAAGAACCCATTAGCTGTTCACGTCGATTGCGTATTATGATGGTTGTGACAATCTTTAAATTTCTTTTGACAAAAACACAATTTCTGAACAGATTGTGTGCCTTTTATGCCTATCAGCAAACATAAGAACAGGTAAAGCCTACATTACTAGCCCAATCACACTGGCATATCATTCTAACTGTATGAACTATTTAAAGCTGTTGAACAACTGACTTAAACACCATAGTGGAAAGTAACAAAGTACATTTACTTAAGTGCTGTACTTAAGTACAATTTCTACTTTACTTGAGTATTTCCAATTTCCAATACTTTTATTTCTACTCCACTACATCTCAGAGGCAAATATTGTACTTTTACTCCACTACAATTATTTGTAGATTTTTATTTATTAAAAAAAAACATACATTATACACTTCAGCGCTACAGCACATTTACAGTATATGCTAGCTGCTAATATTTTTACACATTTGAAAACTTGAAATAATATACTTTGTACTTTTGGTACTTTAAGTACATTTTGATGAACTTTTACTTGTAACGAAGTGTTTCTACATTGCATTATTGATACTTTTACTTAAGTAAAACATGTGAGTATCTTTTGCACCACCGTTAAACCCCAACACATGCTGTGTACAGTAAACCCACTCTGCTATACAGTATGTGTGTGCGTAGGCACAAACTGGTGTGTGTGCTTGTGTGTGTGTGTGCGTAGGCACAAACTGGTGTGTGTGCTTGTGTGTGTGTGCGTAGGCACAAACTCGTGTGTGTGCTTGTGTGTGTGCGTATAGGCACAAACTGGTGTGTGTGCTTGTGTGTGTGTGTGTGTGTGTGTGTAGACACAAACTGGTGTGTGTGTGTGCTTGTGTGTGTGTGTGTGTGCGTAGACACAAACTGGTGTGTGTGCTTGTGTGTGTGTGTGTGCGTAGGCACAAACTGGCGCGGCATATAATATTTGGTCTGCACAAAATCTGTCCTTCTGAACAAAACAGCAAAACAAAGATGTCAGAGCGCAGCGTGGTGAAAGCGTAATGGATAATGCTTTCATTGGTAGAGCCGAGCGCCTCGCAGACAAAACAAGCAGGTGTGCGTTTGGAAGCGGAGTGTTTCCTTTTTCCCGCGCCGGAGCCTTCATCTCATCCGCCGGCCCAAATCACAAAGGATCATTTGAAACTCGTGTCTCCCTTTCAATTAGCGTTAGCAATGCCGTTTCCCGCCGTGCGCGCGTGCACGAGCATCTCTTAACCCCTTCTGGGCGGGATAAGAAGCCCTTTTGGTGTGTTATAAAGCATTATGTCATGCTTTAGCTGTTGAAAAATAGCAGACCTACAAGCTCGTGCTGCTTGTAGGTCTGCTATTTATTTTTTTTTCGTGAAAATGTGGCGCAAATCTTGGAATGTATAATTATATTCTTTCAGAGCGAACGGTTTTAGCTCAAATCTTTGCTTATGGGGGGTCCCTGGAAAAACATATATTCAGATGGGGGGTCCCTGGAAAAACATATATTCAGATGGGGGGTCCCTGGAAAAACATATATTCAGATGGGGGGGTCTGGCGGCCAATTACATAATTTTTGGGGTCCGAGACATTGAGCACCACTGATACAGAAACATGAGGTATTTAAAAAAACTGTCACAATTTAGAAGGCATTTGTAGAATCGTCCCCGGGTCTATATGGGTTAAGAAGCCATACATAAATACACGACATGGTAATTGCTGGATAGAAGACGGAAGATGGAAAAAGAATCCCACAGAAAAGAGCAATGCGAGCGTGTGAGCTGTCTGACTAGAACAGGATGAGTTGAGCCATTAATCAACCAAGCTCTTCTCATTATCATCAGTGAGAAACGCTGACTGTCTCCGTCTCTTTCACAAGGCACGCACGCACGCACACACACGCACGCACAGGGTCGCACGCACGTGAGAGCTTTTCCTCTCCAGAGAAATCACTGTGTGTAACCTTCACAGCGAGGAACATCAACCCCAATGTGACAAGAAAAAAGAAGAACCCTGACTGTGTCTCTAAGCCTTTCTTTCTGCATGGAAATCATCGCCAATATGGAGAGCAAAATGAGCTAATTTAGATCAGCTGCAGCAACACACGAGAGAGGACGCACCGTCGACTTCTATTATGCTTACAACTACCTTCCTGGGGTGTTCATTTCTCCTTTAAATAACAGAACCGCAGTGGAGAACAGATGAGAAACAGCCTTATGGGATTAATGTAGAGTCTGACGACAATATCCCTAGAGGGCGCTATTCCTTGGGTTTGTGTATTTTTACATTTGCATTGTAATCCCCAAAGGGGGATCTTCCATCGCCTCATGTAAGAACTGTGTTTGAAAAATGATCAAATCATCCTGTCGGTTTCCCAGCTTCACTCGTATGGATATGTAGAGTCGACTGACTGCGAGAAAACGCTAACTAATGTTACTGCCGCCGAATTAGTTAAGGCTCATTCATAGTCTGGATTTTCGGTGGTTAGGTGACCACCGCTCCGGTGGTCAGCTCACCACCGGAGCGGTGGTCACCTCACCACCGGAGCGGTGGTCAGCTCACCACCGGAGCGGTGGTCACCTCACCACCGGAGCGGTGGTCAGCTCACCACCGGAGCGGTGGTCAGCTCACCACCGGAGCGGTGGTCAGCTCACCACCGGAGCGGTGGTCACCTCACCACCGGAGCGGTGGTCAGCTCACCACCGGAGCGGTGGTCACCTCACCACCGGAGCGGTGGTCAGCTCACCACCGGAGCGGTGGTCAGCTCACCACCGGAGCGGTGGTCACCTCACCACCAGAGCGGTGGTCACCTCACCACCGGAGTGGTGGTCATGTTACCACCGGAGCAGTGGTAAAAATCCAGACTATGCATGAGCCTTTACATTTTCGCTAGAAACACAGACAACTCCCCAACAATATTGCAGAGTTCTCAAACTCTGCGAACCCGACCCCCGACCACTGTTCTGTTTTTTATATAATTAAATACATAATTTATCTATTATGAAGATGGTGCTGACTGGCGTTTCACTTTTACTCTGTGTAGAGTTCTCAAATTCTGCCCTAACCTGACCCGATGTTTTAGGGCCTGTCGGGCCTAAAATCTATAGACAGTTTTTGGTTTAGACTAGTCATTGGTTAGACCAGTCATTAGTCCTACAATTACAACCTATCTCAAACCCTCACCCTAAACCTATAATCTCCCACGGGGCAGCACACCTAAACCTAACCTTAACCCATGTATAACCAATGACTAATCTAAACTAAGTATGCACCCTATCCCAAACCCTCACCCTAAACCTAACCTCCCACGGGGCAGCACACCTAAACCTAACCTTAACCCATGTCTAACCGATGACTAGTCTAAACTAAGTATGCACCCCATTCTAATTAGCCGGGCAGGGCCTCGGGTCGGACCAGTTAGGGCCGGGCCTTAATTTCCCGGCCCGTTCAGAACTCAAGTTCTTATAATGGCATCATCACAACATGATGCCACAACATCCGTAGAACAACAAGGGAATAGAGGAGAGAGAGGTGGAGGTGACTACTCCGTACCTGCGAGGGGCTCCGTCCTCGTGCGGCTGGATGATGACCACCCTGACGGTGATGGAGGTCCGCAGCAGGTCGATCATCTGCTCGTGGGTCAGCGTGGCCACGGCCACCTTGCAGATCTCCACCAATCGGCTGCCCTGCCGGAGGCCCGCCTTCCAGGCGAAGCCGAAGGGCTCCACGTCCGCCACGATGCCCTCGAAGTTGACGTGGAAGCCCAGCTGGCCGAGGCCGTTCCGCCGCAGCGTCATGTCCACCGTCTCACAGCCGCGGGTCGCGATCTGGAGGGGATGGAATCGATGGAATAATGAATAATAATAATAATAATGAATGAACCCATTTAGACCCTGAGGACGTGCCTTAGCTATTAAGTTTTAACCACTTTTGTTTTAACCATTATTTTAAACGTTAGCCGTTGAAAAGAAAGATCGTAGCGCGGCACCGATCACAAATCTATGAAGAATTTATACTTGGTGACATTGACAAACACACAACCTAACTTTGTGGCGTCGGCATTTGAGGCATTTCATTATGTTTCAAAATCTTACCATTTTCAAAAAACACCTGATCTACAAGCTCACAACGTGCCATGATGTGATACGTTGTGAGCTTGTTAGATCAGCTATTTATTTGTTTTTATCGCCAAAGTATAAAACAGGGCAGGTTAAGTGGTTTGCACATTGGAGAAGGACCTCAGTGATATTACGGATATTGGGAAATCGATATCACTCCAATGCAGAGAGACAGAGAGAGACGGAGGAAAGGTCCCTCAGCACATGAGTATAGTATGTACATTCTGACTGTAATGTACAGTAGACACACACACACACACACACACACACACACACACACACACACACACACGAACGCACACATGCACACCACCACCCAAACAAAGAATTCAATGCTGCACATCTTCTCCACGACGACTGGAGCATAAAGTAAGCCGTGTCCTAAGGCAAGGTGGTGTGACCGTGTTTGTTTTACTAAATCCCAAGAACCTTTTCAAATGGAAGTAAATAAGTGGACGCATCACAGAGCTAACAGAGTAAGCCTAAGAACAGCAGAGTGGCTGCCAAATAACACACATATGCTGCGCACATGAACATGCACGCACGCATGCACACTACACACACACACACATGCATGGCGTCGCACGCACACACATGCACGCCTCTGAGGAAACTTTCCCTACATGGGGTTCCCATAGCACACGTCGCATGCATAGTGTGCAGCATGGGGGGATGCCAGGCACACTTGGAACGGAATACGGACTCAGAGCCAAGCGTGTCAAATCAGGCTGGAGGTCTTAAAAAGAAAACTAAATGTGCATCTATTTGCTACTTGCAGCGTCCGTTGTAGAGGGCTGCAACTTCCCCCCAGACATACTGTACTGTACAGTATGCAGTAGTGGAAAAAGTACTCAATTGTTACCCATTTTGACCTGAGATCAGATTCTAAAAATGTCTTCTACATCCTGACAGTTTTCTGAAAAAGCTATGTTTCTATGTCCGTCCTACAAGTTCGTAGCGCGCCACTGTACTGTACTGTACTGTACTGTACTGTACTGTACTGTACTGTACTGTACTGTACTGTACTGTACTGTACTGTACTGGCACACCCAAAATCACCATATATACAGTACAGTTAATATGTGCGTGTGTTTGTGTGTGTGTTAGGTTGCGCACAGGTGGTGAAAAACAACCATGCTCAGACGCACCCACCCAGCCACACACACACACACACACACACACACATACACACACACATAGTCATTTAAGGAAGTGGTTGCACCACTTAAAAAGAAAGAAAAACACTCTCCATCTGATCTAGTTTAATCACCCATCAGATTAGTCTCGGGTCAATCCTCTGCTGACCACCTCCATTTGTCTTGGGGGAGTGGCAGCTGGCTTCACGGACACATTAACTAGAAGACTAAAACCTGTCAACACTTCACCGGATTCTCTCACTGGCAGAAACCCTACCCCACATGAGAGAGAGACCCTAACTCCACATGAGAGAGAGAGACTGTTTCCCAGTCAGTCAGCCGTGATGAAGCTAACGCCTGCCATTAGCCTCCCTGCGTCTCCACATGGCTTGAATCCACATCACTAAGTAACTGATCAAAAGGCTCATTAGAGGAACTCTTTTAAGGTATATGGACTGAGCGTATGTGCCTTGATGAAAGCTGGAAGTTGTGCCGAGATTGCCAAAGACATTTTGACCAATATATGTTTTCAATTTGACAGCATATCATAGGCAGTCAGCCTAAGAAAACAGTTTTCTTAGGCTGACTGCCTAAAAACTTTAGAGCACTGAGAGTAACTGACAGAGATCTACAGGAGCCAAGATGTGAAGGAACATAACCTAATTATATGAACCACAACCAAGTTATTATTTTAATCTATCTGTTGTTCATTTTGACAAATGTAAAATAGACAAGTCTACTCTAGAGGAGCTCTTGGGTGAGATGACAGCTAAACAAACTCGTGAAGTCTGCCAAGGCAAGCCGTATCAAACTAGGTATTAGTCAGACATTTGATGGGGGTTTTTTTATCCACGCTGCAGCAAGTTAATCAGACTGCCCTTTCGTCAGACATTAATTAATAATAAGCCTAAATATTACCTTTCAAAATGTCATCATTGGGCATTCCATTCAATCCGTTGAGAAGATGAATGTGTCTAAGGATGTCATCAGGCCCAAATGCATAATTATCTCATAAGGCACTAATGGCAGAGTGGTGGTCTATAAAGTTTGTGTTGTTGCTGCTGCTGTGACAAACAAGACAAGACAATGGAGTTTTAATCCATTTTGGGCGGGAACCCCTTTTGGTGTTTGTTGCGCGGCACCGAGTGCCATGCTACGAGCTTGTAGGTCTGCTATTTTTTGAAAAATCGTGAAAATGTGGCGCAAGTCTTTGAATATATATTCTTTCAGAGCAAACGTTTTTAACTCAAATCTTTGCTTCTAGGAGGTCCCTGGAACTACATATTTTCAGATGGGGGTCGGCGGCTGTTTACATATAATTTTTGGGGTTCTTGACATGAAATATTGAGCACCTCTGATATAGAAACATAGGTATTTCAGATATATTTTAGAGGACATTTTCTTCGACGTCAGGCATAAATGGCTTAAAGTGCACAGACATACAAAAGCTGCTGTCAGAATACAGTCGGAGCTTTCAGCGGGCCTCCATAACGTCTTATTACAAGGATGACCTGTAGTACAGTATGTCCAAGACTAAAACTGAATCAAAATGAGCTGTCAAAATCAACACTCGCTTTTGACAGCACATTTTGAGTCATAGGGCTGTATTTTGCGTGTCTTAAGTACCAGGTCTTATTCCCTAACTTGAGTAAACTAAAGACCTGGAGGCGTGATCAATGCCATTTGGCTATTCTGAGTGGCCAAAGAGCATTGATCACGCCTCCAGGTCTTTAGTTTACTCAAGTTAGGGAATAAGACCTGGTACTTAAGACACGCAAAATACAGCCCTATAGTCTTTTAAGAGTTTTTCATTTAGATATCATATTTTAGTCACATGAAATGTTCTACTTTCACTCGACTAGGTAAATATCATGTTATTATTTAATATGTTGATGAAATTGTCAATATATTTAGTCATAGTTTTAGTCATCATAGCTTAACTTTATGTATGTTTTTGTCATAGTTTTAGTCAACGAAATCAACACTGCCAGGATGGCAGCATTATTTCAGAAACAACGTTAAGCCAAACCTCTTTTTTTTTGGTCATTCCTTATAACTTCAAGGAGCATTGCCGTAAATCTAGGGTGACTCACTGTCTCACTCCTTTCTTCAGCACTGTGTGTGTTTTCCATTCCACTCAGAATAATAGTGCTAAAGTGTAGTGAATCTAGGACAGCGCTAACTGATGTGAAAAGGCCTTTCATATCAGGGCTGTTTTAAATGATAAACAAAGGAAATATTCCCACAACGCTGTCATGTGAGGTTGAAGAACAGAGACACGATTGTTCTTTGTATTAAGATTTTGACACCCAAGTATTCATCAATTCATGTCCTCCTTTTTTGCTAAACGCCAAACATTGGCATTGCCATCAGACGCACGCAGCGCCACTGAAAACTGTCAAGTGATGTGAATTCATTGTGGAGTTCTGATCAAGATGAATTAATTAAAAGTAATCGGATGGATGGACAGAAACAAAACATACTCTCCCCCCCCCATGCCTTCAGCCTGGTGGAGACACAGGGCTCCATTTTCGTCACCGCTAAACCCCTTAATATATGAAAATAATTATAATGAAATTAATGTCATAAGAATACACAACTGTATTACATATAACTTTGCAAGTGCTTTTATTTTTATGAATTAATTTATTTTTAACATAAATAAGGCTCTTATGTGTGGGACATGCTTTTTCCACTTTTGTCCCTCATCTCAAGAATGAGTGATATATAAATGTACAAATACATAATAGGTAGTTAAACAACTAAACAACTAGTAAACTAGTCAACTAGTAAAAATCACTAGAAGTGAAAGCCCCCTTTGATGTCTATGTGTGCACGTCCCTGGTCCAGTGCCCCCCCCCCCCCCCCCTCCCTCTCTCTCTCTCTGTCTCTCTCTCTCTCTGTCTCTCTCTGTCTCTCTGTCTCTCTCTCTCTCTGCATGTTATGTTAGAGAGTGGCCAATCTGTTCATTCCGTGCTGCCTGCCTGTGGGTCACATTACATCACAGGCCCAGCCGCCTGTAAATCCTTCACCAATGAAACACAACACCAGCCGACCCCTGGGACACATTCAGGCAAACACAGACACCTTGGGGGGGGGGAGGGGGACGGGGGGGACACACAGTCAGTATGGTGACCGCTCATACTGGGAAATAAGCCTATTACCGCTGCTTTTGATGACACGGGGCTGAGTAACGCGAGTAGCTGCTGCTTATTTATTTAATGCCTTTATAGCCTTTTGAGCGTGTCTGAATTTACCTCGCAAATCCAGCAGATAAAAGCGGACAGAAAAACTTAAGTTGAAGGGGAGATTAGCATAGCTAATGAGGGGAGTTGATGTTGTTTGGCTAATCATAAATGGTAATGTATCCCGCACTGTCCTTCAGGACAGACTGAATGACGCCCCGCATCCTTTAAAATATGGTAAATATGCGATCGCATCTTCTTTTGTTTGAGGCGATATATGTATGAAGTATAGTCAAAGGACTTATGCATATTTCCAAGCACTCCCTCAACTGGCATCATTAAAGATGTTTGCCAGGTGCTTACTAAGCGTCTGGACTACATGTGCACGCACCACTAGTGTTATAATAATCATGAGTTGCCCAGCCTGCACACACCTGTCTGTCAGAACCAGACGAGGGTCCAGTAATTAGAGTTTACAACAACTAGTACTGACGACTGTAAAGACAACCGTAGTGGACAACTTTTCATGAACGGCATAAAAACCCATACTCTGAACGCTGCAACGCGGACGAAAGCCTTCATTAAAACACAGTGAGTGAACCAACAAAAGAACATCGGTATCGAACTAAAGCGGGCACTAAAAAGGAGCCTGCTGCTGCGCCTGACAGTTATGACCGATTCATTCTTGTTTTTTATTTCAAAGCTCTTTTGAAACCTCACCTTTAGAAACCATGTATAGTTATCTTTAGCAATCACAATCCCAATGACATAAAGAACTGATGAACTGACAAACTGCCATAAAGAACTGAAGAACTGACAATCACAATCCCATAAAGAACTGAGGCTTGGGTGTACAGTATAGGGGCACAGTGTTAGTTTATGCGTTTGTAAACGCTCAGCGTTTAACACGGGGGACTTCACTGTGAATTGTAAAAGAGGCACATTAGTGTTTATTGACGTCTGTTAGAAACCAGCCGTTAGACCTTTTACTGGTAAACCAATACTTTTCGTGTACATTTACATTCAAGACACCAGATTGACTTTCAGCTAAAAGCTTATCCACTTAAGCCCTGTACGTAAACTGGGTTGACCGAGGGGTCCCCCAGGGGTCTATCCGTGACCCACTCCTTTCCCCCCCCCGTGTACACAGAATCTCCTCTGCGAAAATAGCCCAGACAAGCAGATCTACAAAGCTCACAACGCGTCGAGTCCCCACCGTGTTGTGAGCTTGTAGGTCTGCCATTTTCACCAAACATTTGCCCAAGAGCACTGTACAAAAAGCATGGAATACGGATGTGTATATTACAGGAAACTCCCGTTAAACTTTCCAACAAACTCCGGTAAACTCCCAAATTGTACCATCACACCTGTATATTACCGTATATTAACTGTATATGCTGCTGAACTTGAGATTTATGGGCAAAATACAGTGCCCATAATTGCCCGTCAACTCTTCCTTTCACGCAGTGCAGGGCCAGGGGGGACCAAAGCCAGCAGGGATTAACGTTGGGCTAAAATATTTCTTTGTCTCACTATCGGGGCTCATTGTATATAGTTTAGAGGAAGCAAAGTGTTGTCTTGACTCGTCAAGACATTAATAAATAAACAATACAATGTAAACTACAACAGGAAAAAATAAAGCCAATCCGAGGAGCGGAAGCAAGCCATTGGATACCAAGGAGGAAGCAGATGGCCGTACCGTGTTTTTTCTTTTGTCTGGACAATGACGATGCCTAGCCGGGCCTACAGCACTCTGTCACACAGACGATGCCTAGCCGGGCCTACAGCACTCTGTCACACAGACGATGCCTAGCCGGGCCTACAGCACTCTGTCACACAGACGATGCCTAGCCGGGCCTACAGCACTCTGTCACACAGACGATGCCTAGCCGGGCCTACAGCACTCTGTCACACAGACGATGCCTAGCCGGGCCTACATAACTCTGTCACACAGACGATGCCTAGCCGGGCCTACATAACTCTGTCACACAGACGATGCCTAGCCGGGCCTACAGCACTCTGTCACACAGACGATGCCTAGCCGGGCCTACATAACTCTGTCACACAGACGATGCCTAGCCGGGCCTACAGCACTCTGTCACACAGACGATGCCTAGCCGGGCCTACAGAACTCTGTCACCCAGCACAGCTGTCAACAGGGCAGAGGCAGAACACAGATAACGTGGACTAACTGAGCAGCTCCTTGATAAGAGTGAAGGAATCAGTTCAGCCCCTCTCTATTCTTAGTCAGGGTCTGTCAGACCCACAAAAAAATAACATTCTGGACTGCCCTGCCTGGGTCGGTGCATCGTCTGTTGTCCCTGTTCATTCAATCGGCCTGCTCCTTATCTGCAGTGCAGACATTAGACGATCTGTGACGGATGGACCAAAAGTCACATCATCCCTAATCTTGCCCTCTATCAAATCATAGCGTTCTGTCATGGTGAGTGAGTGGCATCAGGCTTATTTTTAGATTAAAAAAGCTGTGATGTGGCCTGGGCTGTGGCTCAATGGTCCAGGCACCTTGGCTGGTAATCCAGTCTGACATTGTGCCTGTGCCGGGTTCGACTGCCTTTAGTGCATAAAAAATATAAAATCGAGCAGAGCGTCTGACATGAAGTTTCTGCCTTTTGCTCCGCAGGGGAAACTTCCAGGAAACACACTTGACTTGGTTCAAGACACGGTTCAGTTCATAAGGTCCCAAAACCCAAATAGAGCGAAATATTTTGCGAGCACAAACTTAAGAGAACCGCACTGTTGACATTATGCTGCATAATGAACATGAAAATAACAGGGTTGGTGGTTTACAGTGAATCTACAATGGTATGTGGATGAATTCATAAATACGTCCTCCTCTACCACATGGCGGACCACAGCCGTCAGCGTTCAGCCAAAACATCTTAATGTACGTCTTAACTGTCCCATTTAATGGGAGAGGATATTTTCCCGGTTATGTCATGCATAGATTCCATTCTCCATGCTTTCTTTGACCTTTATTTTATTATTTTAGCGTTTTTACAATGCCCTAACCCCTAAAAATGAGTTATTTAGGTAGTACAGCAGCTCACACACATACAGTACACACATGCACTACAGCCGTACAGCGAGTCATCATATCATGATAAGAGAGATGATTACAAACTACAGTCAGAAGCCAGAAGTTAAGTTTAATTTTTTTCTTTTTTTTTTCTTTTTTTTTTATTGCCAGGGGGTGCAGTGCCCCCCCTGCACCCCCCCAAGCTCCGCCCATGCATTTACTTAGTTACATTTAGACCTGACTGCCTGATTTAAAAAATGTCTTCAAAATCCTGACAGTTTTCTGGAAAACCTATGTTTCTATGTCAGTCGTTCTCAAGTACCCCAATTGTAGCAGAGCATTTTCTACATTGCAGTATTGATACTTTTACTTCAGTGAAACATTTGAGTACTTTTCCCAGCACTGCCTTAGAAGACACTCTTACTAGAAGTATAAGGCTTGTTCTACTGATCTCCTGTACGAAGCCCAGGAGATGAATATTACCATAGATCACAGGGAGGTCTGGGTTCAATCCCCGGCCGCGTCATACCAAAGACTCTAAAAAGGGTTGGATTTGTGGGTAAGTCCCTGCGACATACTAGCGTCATGTACAGGACGTGTACTTGTACAACAAGCTGCCTCACGCTACAGAAACAGGAGATAGGCTCCTGCCCTATTGGCCTCATGGCTACAGAAACAGGAGATAAGGAGATAGGCTCCTGCCCTATTGGCCTCATGGCTACAGAAACAGGAGATAAGGAGATAGGCTCCTGCCCTATGGGCCTCATGGCTCGGTAAGGCTGCTTAAGAGGTTAAGAATACAAAAGATCAGCCATTTGTTTTCATCTAGCTGACATACTGTATTAAGTATCTTAACATCCTAGTCAAAATTCCTCTCGAGTCTCGAGAAATGTTGAAAAAATAATGTATTCTCATTTGGGCACGGATCCCCATAAGAGAACAAATTCTAAAATATCAGATCTACAAGCTCATGTCTATTTTTGATCAAGTATAAAATATCATTAAAGTGTTTAACCCATTTATGATGGGAACCCCTTTTGGTGTCATTATGTTATACTTTAGCTGTTGAAAAATAGTAGATCTATAAGCTCATAACGTGGCACCGAGTGCCGCGCTACGAGCTTTAGGATCGTGTGGCGCAAATCTTTGAATATATATTCTTTCAGAGCAAACGTTTTTAACTCAAATCCCTGGTACAACATATTTTCAGATTGTGGTCGGCTGCCAAATTCATATAATGTTTGGGGTCCTTTGAGAACCTACTGTAGAAACATACCTGTAGGTCTTTCAGAAAACTGTTAGGATTTAGAAGAATTATTTTTGAATCGGTCTCAGGTCAAAATGGGTTAACCCATTTTGGGCGTACCCCTTTTGGTGCTAGCATTATGTTATGCTTTAAGCTATTGAAAAATAGCAGACCTACAAGCTCATAGCGCGCCACTCGGTGGCGCGCTATGAGCTTGTAGGTCAGCTATTTAGCTTGTATAGTCACTAGTTTAGCCAGGGACCCCCCCGGGGACCCCCTGGTACCCCAGGGACCCCCAGGGACCCCCTGGGACCCCCTTTGACAACCCCTTGCTCCAGAAGACTCACCTCCAGCCTCTGCACCATCTCCCTGATGTCCTCCCCGCAGTTGTCGTGGGCGGACAGCATGACACACTCCCCGCGCTCGTAGAAAATCTTGATGCTCATAATCCCCGAGGTCCAGCCGATGACGTCGCGGCACGAGCAGTTGAAGATCACGTTCCTGGACTCCTCCTCGATGAGCACGATGAACTCGTTGGAGACGCCCAGCAGACAGTCCACGTCCAGCGACTGGCCGAAGTCGCGCGCGCGCACGCTCCAGGTGACGGCGCCCACGCTGAAGAGGTGCGCGTCCTTCCGCGGCTTGGCCTTGTCCTTCTTCTTCATGGCGCCCAGCGTGATGAAGCTGAACTTGACGGCCGAGTCGACGGTGGCCGTGCCGACAAAGTTCTCGGCCAGGTCCTTCAGGTACTCCTGCCGCGTGCGCGTGGCCATGGCGCGGAACTTCTCCGACTTGTGCGCGGCGTTCTCCCCGTTGATGACCTTGGCGAGGAGGAAGTCCCGGAAGACGGCGCTCTTGGGGAAGGTCACGCTCTTGGGGATGGGCGGGCCGAACGGAGGCACGTCTTTAGATCTGGACACGGCCACGCTGGAACACAAGGAGGGAACGGCGTCAACGATAGGGCTACTAGTATAGCGGTTAAAGCATTCTGACCCGAGATCAGATTCAAAAAAATGTCTTCTACATCCTGACAGGTTTCTATGTCAGTCGTTCTTCGATTTTTCAAAAACAGCAGACCTACAAGCTCGTAGCGTGCCACTCGGTGGCGCGCTATGAGCTTGTTGATCTGCTATTTTTCAATAGCTAAAGCATAACATAATGCTAACACCAAAAGGGATTCCCGCCCGAAAATGGGTTAAAGCAGGGGTGGGCAACTTCACTTAATGTTACCGCATGTTAATATCAGTATACTGATATAGTATTGATTTCAGCTGTTTACAATTCCAAACCCGCTTTAGTTACTTCATGACTAGTATTAAATGACTAGTACTTAATGACTATAGTATTAAAATGTTATTGTCTTTTTGTGTCCAATGTAGTTATGTTAACAGTTCATAAAGTTAAGATAACTATAACTAAATGCATTTGAAATTCAATAAAAAAGGTTACTTTTAAGGATTCCAATTCAAAAATAGCAAAACGTGTCGCATTTTTGCCACGCATTTTGAGCTTGTAGATCGGCTATTTTTTGCTACGACAGTAGTATGCACTGTGGCCCTCTCTGGAGTGAGTGTGGAAATATATCGGCCCTCACCATCGTCAACGTTACCCCCACCCCCCCTGGGTTAAAGCGTAGCATTCTGGCCATACGGAGAGAAATAACGGATGAAGAAGAAAATGTATTAAATTGATTTAGGTAATGAGTAGTTTATTTGAAAGATCTGTGAAATTAGATTGCTTTCATTTCTGACGGTTAAGATCAAACGTTGGCGTCTAAAAGGCATGACTCGTTTGGCTCCGCTGATTAAATGGTATGTTATTAAACAGGAGCCGTCTTGACTTCAAACAACCCTTGAGCAGAAAAGTCATAATTCATCATTTCAAGGTGAAAATAAGAAACTGTACAGCATCAAACAGATAAAAAAATAAAGCCTTGTGATTCTTCTCTTCCCCGTTACTATGAAGTCACGAACGAAAGCAAACCTGGGAAAGCATTAGCACTTAACCGCTATCATGATCATTACCCTCAAATTAAGTTGCCCTAAATGTTCAACACTCCAGCCGTTTAGCAGGAGGGATATCTTTCATGTGAGAGACATCATCAAAGGATAAAGACATTGTTAAATTGTCTTGGGGGGGGTTATCACTTTATCCTCAGTAGTTATCTAATTCCAGGGAGAAGGGCTGCAATAATTGGGGGCTTGAATCAATGTCGTCAATGTAAGTGTTTTCATCTCCAGACAGGCCGTGTTATAGCTGCCTGGGTGGATTGAGCGATAAGTAAGGCTTCACTCACACCTTCACAACAGATTGTTGTATAGCTGATGCATGAGACTTGTTTACTGATGCAAGCTCGCAATTAATTTCTAATGGGAGTCACATGGTTTGACACAACATTTGTGTTGTATGAGGGGGAGGGGGGGCAGTCGAAACACAGCCGAAAGCCGTACAACACAAATGTTGTGTCAAACCATGTGACTTCCATTGGAAATGCATTGGGGCGGCCATGACACTTACCCTTTGTTTACATCTAGCATCCAACAATGTTGTATGCTAGATGCGAAGGTGTGAGTGAGGCCTAAAGGCCTATTCATAGTCTGGTTTTTCGGTGATGAGGTGACCACCGCTCCGGTGGTGAGCTGACCACCGGAGCTGAAATAACATTGAGTAGTGGCTCTTCACCGCGGCTTGTGACGTCATGTTGTAGTTCCGTGGTCACCTAACCACCGTAAATCCAGACTATGTATGAGCCTTAAGGCCTCACTCACACCTTCACAACAGACTGATGTATGCTTGTTGTATACAAAGGGTGTGATACAACTTGCCCCAATGCATTTCCAATGGGAGTCACATGGTTTGACACAACATTTGTGTTGTGTGAGGGGGAGGGGGGCAGTCGAAACACTAGCATGCATCAATGTTGTATGCTAGATGCGAAGGTGTGAGTGAGGTCTAAGCCTGCTGGGAGGGGGGGGGGGGGGGGTGGGGGGGTGGACGCATGGCGCATGCCTTCTGTCATTACCTGTAGCAGACGTTTTCAGTGCAGGGGTTGTGGACTTTGACGATGACAAACACGTGCTGGAAATGAGAGCGGATGTTCTTCGGCGTGAAGGGCAGCGCCCCGGGCTCCTGGAATACGATGGTGACGATATCGTTGCCGATGTGCCTCTTCCGTAATAACTATACAAACATTAAAACACAAGAGAGGGAAAAGGGACACGGAGAAAGATGCATGAGAGGAAGTTTTGCATTCCGGACTTTCACTTTACGACGTAAAGTACTTCTACATGGCTGTATTGATACTTTTACTTAAGTAAAACATCTGAGTAGTTTTTCCAGCACTGAGAGGAGCAGCGCTGAGCCGCTGTGCGAACAGAGAACAAACTGCCAGTACTGATTATTACTCTGTTATATTGGAAGGATTACGAGGCTGTCACTCAGGGAAATTAAATTGTCTTTTCAATCCCTGCTCGTCAAAGGGTTTCATTGCATATCCATTTATAGTCAGTAATATAAAAGAACAGTTCATTTCCACTTTGTAGACGTTCGTAAGAAAGTTTTATTCCAAAGATGGGTATACTTATCTATACTTTTTCAAATTAACACTTAATTTCATCTCCTCCCCTTCAAACTGGAAAGGACTACCTTTGGCATATAAATATAATTGCTGTCGGCATGCAGGATCCCCACATCATTTTACAGAGAGCAGCGCCAGTGGATTTAGTTCTATTGAAGACATTCCAGCTCCTTTCTAGTCGGGCCCCGATATCACATTCCAGATGTTGGCGAGGTTAGGATCAAAGCCTTCTAGACAGAATTATGGTCCAAAGACACGGAGCTCAGACATCATATTTCAGTTTATATATTGTTGAATGAACAGAACAGGCAGAAGGCAGTTAACCTGTTTCCCCAAAATTTGCTCCAGAGAGGTGTGAAGGAGCGGAGCGAAGGAGAGAGGACGGGTATATAAACAAACAGGATTAGAGAGATCACAGAAGTGAATTCGGAAAGAGAGAGAGTGAAGTATGAAGGGATGAGAGGGGTGAGCTTTGCTTGGGCTGGTTGAAAGATTACCAACGAGGGATTAAACGCTATAATCCTGCGCCATCAGATAGTATTGTGACTGTGAGGTGAGGGAAATCGAGGAGAGAGAGAGAGAGAGAGAAATAAAATCCTCCAATCATGGCAATCTGAAGCCTCTAGGACAGGTGCACGGGACGGGACAGATGTGGCGGTATCTTAACACATTTTGGGCGAGAACCCCTTTTGACATTATGTTATAATTTAGCTATTGAAAAATAGCAGATCTACAAGCTCATAGCGCGCCACCGAGTGGCGCGCTACGAGCTTGTAGGTCTGCTATTTTTGAAAAATTGTGAAAATATTTATTTCAGAAACTGGAGGATTTAGAAGATTTTTTTTTTTAATTTCGACTTCAGGCCTAAACGGGTTAAGTGATATTATTCTGTAAAACAGCCACTTCCAATTTGCTAAACCCTTTCGCAGGGCTTCAGAATCTTTACTGCGCACGCACGCATGCACGGCCCACACACACACACACACACACACACAGGTTCTTTTCAGGGTATCAAGTACTAAAATGCTGTTCCTTCATCCCCCATTTATGCACACACACACACACTACAGGCCGAGGGGGTGAACTTATAACGTAATCATCAGGGCTTCGCCGGGGCCACACCGCTCGCCTGGCCCGCCACCGGATCCAATTAATCCCACTTGTTAGCACAGACAGATTTAGAGCCCCGGACGAATGGCTGCGCCAGGTCTGGCCCCTTGGGGACACGTTGATTAAAAAAGCTACTACGGAGAGGAGCCGTCGTCATGGCAACCTCGCACATTTTTCAAACCGAGCGGTTATTACGGCAACGAGAAGAGGCCCGGGGGAGGGGGGGGATTGGCAGGCGGTGTGATTGTTGGATGTATCCTGAAATGAGACGGCGTGGTGTGGCCTTATTACCACAACGGTAACGGCACGCCGCGCTAAACACCAAGGCCTGGTTAGCTCAGGAGTGGACACGAGGAGGATGGTGGGTGTACTGACTGACCTGCTGCCGGTTGTTGGGCGTGTAGGGGAGCAGCGTGGACACGTGGAACATCAGCTCGTAGTCCTTATAGGTGGTGTACAGAGAATGGGTGCCTGTGGAGTCCGCTAGAACACAGAGAGAGAGGAGTGGAGTCAGTCAAAGACACAGTGTTGGGATGTAACTTCAGGTGTCTTCAGGGTGATTTATATACTTGGCTACAAGGCAAACAAGAACAGATTTTGAAACTGAACATTGTTTTCGACAAGTGACGTGGCCGTGTATGAACATATAAATTATTTCTTATCGTTAATGATGATTTAAGTCAGTGTTTTTCAAACAGTGGTCTGGGGACCACCGGTGGTCCTTGTGGGGGGGTTACAGGTGGCCCCCAGCAGCAAAATGATGGAGAGTTGGTAACCAAATGGATCCTTCTTGACGAAATTGTCAGTATATTTAGTCTCAGTTTTAGGCTTAGTTTTCATTTTAGTTTAGTTTTCTTCAGTGAAAGTCAACGAACATTTTTCGTCTTGGTTTTAGTCGACGTGAACAACCCTGGTATATGTACTGTAGGACCTTACCCTTGTTGTCCAGCTGGGCTCGGTACTAGGTGTATATATATGTACTGTAGGACCTTACTCTTGTTGTCCAGCTGGGCTCAGTACTAGGTGTATATATATGTACTGTAGGACCTTACTCTTGTTGTCCAGCTGGGCTCAGTACTAGGTGTATATATATGTACTGTTGGACCTTACCCTTGTTGTCCAGCTGGGCTCAGTACTAGGTGTATATATATGTACTGTAGGACCTTACTCTTGTTGTCCAGCTGGGCTCGGTACTAGGTGTATATGTATGTACTGTAGGACCTTACTGTTGTCCAGCTGGGCTCAGTACTAGGTGTATATGTACTGTAGGACCTTACTCTTGTTGTCCAGCTGGGCTCAGTACTAGGTGTATATATATGTACTGTAGGACCTTACTCTTGTTGTCCAGCTGGGCTCGGTACTAGGTGTATATGTACTGTAGGACCTTACTCTTGTTGTCCAGCTGGGCTCAGTACTAGGTGTGTGTACAGTACTGTTGGACCTTACTCTTGTTGTCCAGCTGGGCTCGGTACTAGGTGTATATATATGTACTGTAGGACCTTACTCTTGTTGTCCAGCTGGGCTCGGTACTAGGTGTGTGTACAGTACTGTTGGACCTTACTCTTGTTGTCCAGCTGGGCTCAGTACTAGGTGTATATATATGTACTGTAGGACCTTACTCTTGTTGTCCAGCTGGGCTCAGTACTAGGTGTATATATATGTACTGTAGGACCTTACTCTTGTTGTCCAGCTGGGCTCGGTACTAGGTGTATATATATGTACTGTAGGACCTTACTCTTGTTGTCCAGCTGGGCTCGGTACTAGGTGTATATATATGTACTGTAGGACCTTACTCTTGTTGTCCAGCTGGGCTCAGTACTAGGTGTATATATATGTACTGTAGGACCTTACTCTTGTTGTCCAGCTGGGCTCAGTACTAGGTGTATATATATGTACTGTTGGACCTTACTCTTGTTGTCCAGCTGGGCTCAGTACTAGGTGTATATATATGTACTGTAGGACCTTACTCTTGTTGTCCAGCTGGGCTCGGTACTAGGTGTATATATATGTACTGTTGGACCTTACTGTTGTCCAGCTGGGCTCAGTACTAGGTGTATATGTACTGTAGGACCTTACTCTTGTTGTCCAGCTGGGCTCAGTACTAGGTGTATATATATGTACTGTTGGACCTTACTCTTGTTGTCCAGCTGGGCTCAGTACTAGGTGTATATATATGTACTGTAGGACCTTACTCTTGTTGTCCAGCTGGGCTCAGTACTAGGTGTATATATATGTACTGTAGGACCTTACTCTTGTTGTCCAGCTGGGCTCGGTACTAGGTGTATATATATGTACTGTAGGACCTTACTCTTGTTGTCCAGCTGGGCTCGGTACTAGGTGTATATATATGTACTGTAGGACCTTACTCTTGTTGTCCAGCTGGGCTCGGTACTAGGTGTATATATATGTACTGTAGGACCTTACTCTTGTTGTCCAGCTGGGCTCGGTACTAGGTGTATATATATGTACTGTTGGACCTTACTCTTGTTGTCCAGCTGGGCTCGGTACTAGGTGTATATATATGTACTGTAGGACCTTACTCTTGTTGTCCAGCTGGGCTCGGTACTAGGTGTATATATATGTACTGTTGGACCTTACTCTTGTTGTCCAGCTGGGCTCGGTACTAGGTGTATATATATGTACTGTTGGACCTTACTCTTGTTGTCCAGCTGGGCTCGGTACTAGGTGTATATATATGTACTGTAGGACCTTACTCTTGTTGTCCAGCTGGGCTCGGTACTAGGTGTATATATATGTACTGTTGGACCTTACTCTTGTTGTCCAGCTGGGCTCGGTACTAGGTGTATATATATGTACTGTAGGACCTTACTCTTGTTGTCCAGCTGGGCTCGGTACTAGGTGTATATATATGTACTGTAGGACCTTACTCTTGTTGTCCAGCTGGGCTCGGTACTAGGTGTATATGTACTGTTGGACCTTACTCTTGTTGTCCAGCTGGGCTCGGTACTAGGTGTGTGTACAGTACTGTTGGACCTTACTCTTGTTGTCCAGCTGGGCTCAGTACTAGGTGTATAATTATGTACTGTAGGACCTTACTCTTGTTGTCCAGCTGGGCTCGGTACTAGGTGTATATGTACTGTTGGACCTTACTCTTGTTGTCCAGCTGGGCTCAGTACTAGGTGTATATGTACTGTTGGACCTTACTCTTGTTGTCCAGCTGGGCTCGGTACTAGGTGTATGTATATGTACTGTAGGACCTTACTCTTGTTGTCCAGCTGGGCTCGGTACTAGGTATATATGTACTGTAGGACCTTACTCTTGTTGTCCAGCTGGGCCCTGTACTTGGTGAAGCCGTGGAGACGGACCCTCTGGCCCAGCAGGTCCAGGAACTCGTCCAGCGCCGGCCCGGCGGCCTCGTTGTTGTACATCTCCTCCTCGGTGCTCTGACCCGCCTTGCAGTACAGAACGCCCACCTTGTGCTGGAAGCTCAGCTGGAACGGAGAAGGGTAAACGGTGCATTTATAATATATAGCGCCTTAATATCCAAGGCACTTTACATAGATTTACATAGATCACCCATTCACACACACACACACACATTCATTCATAGTTATGAGATCTGGGTCTGGGTATGCTCAAAAGGAATGAATTGGACATGGTACGGTAAGTAGACAGTAAATGACAACATCTCCGTGTTTATTTAGCAATTTGTAACACAGAGATTGTGTGTTAAAATGAACACTCATATAATTGTACAATGTAGCCTATTCTGGTAGTATAGAGATGATCTCTTTCACACTCCTCCACTCAGACATAAATCAAACATGCACGCTGCTCAGCATGTTGGCAGATGAATCCCCTCTTTCCATCCTACCACAGCTAATGCTGTGAAGGGCCTTCACCAAACCCTCTGCCAACCGCCTGGAATCCCCCCTTTTGTAAAAAAGGCAAAGCTATATGGCCTCTCCCGAGCTGTGGGCAGAGCATAAATCAACCTGAGCTAATAGCTGCTTTTGAAGAGCAGCTTTGGGACAAGTAGGCGAATAAATTGCAGACATAGGCGGTAAATTGCACGCATACGACATGATCGCCATGGATTATATGGTGCTATGCTGTATAAGCTTACGATCTATTGCAATTTTAATCCTTCGCCAATAGGACTTGTGCAATATGCATATAATGTCTTTCATTTGTCATTGACTCTCCTCTCCACTGTTATCTGTGTAGCTCGGTTTACCTATAAGCCCATGAAGAGCCACTCTGGGTCCTAATTAAAACTCAACATAAGAGCCCAGCTAGCCGCGGCCCCAGAGGCTGTGCTACTCTTTAATTCCATGTATATTGACTGAAGGAAAACTTAAGTACCACCATAATTCTAAAGGAGAATTCCATGCTATAGAAGGCTTTCTTGCCTTTATTCGTAGTTGTTACGTCCCCACAATAGAGGTCCAGGTGTTATTTTGTGCAAAAGTGCATTATTTATTATTATTATTATACATTTCCCCTAATATAAGCCCTCATTGGGGGTTGGGTTTTTGTGCTAATTCGCTTATTTCCATCGAAATAAGTAGTAAAGTGTGCCGCTTGGGATAGATTTTTGAGCGATGGAAATAAGCTAATTGGCACAACACCCCAATGCCTCATTCACCCAAAAGACTTTGGGATATATTGTGTGTGTAGAGTAAGTGGACACATGATGGCCTCAGGGTGGCGCTACACTCAGGAAAGGCCATGGAGGTCACAGAAATCAGTATAGGGTTCATCCTCCGGGGAGCATGGATGTGCACAGCAACCTCCATATAGACATACTAAGCATTAAAGTATGAGGTATAAATTACAGCAGCCTTGTGTTCCTAAAACAGAAATATTGGGTATTGGGGTAAGACTGACGTCATGTATCTTTCAGGACCTTTCACTTCTTTGTCTCAACCATTACTATATGGCTCTGGTCTCAGCCACCGCGGTAGATATTTTGACATTCCGTTTTATTTATTTTTTCATCCCGATGTTCTGGGGCATGTTTGTAATGTTAGTGTTAGTAAAAAAGCAGGTAAAGAGTAACGTTTGAGGCAGACTAAACATCAGTCACTTTTCCATTCACTGTAGTAGAAGGAGGTGCGGGGAATATTATGTCGTCTCCGCCTACAGGAAATACGTTGCCTGCGACCGTGAGACTCGTTTCTGAATCGGTCTATGGTTAGTAGTTTCCTTCCATAGTTGTGAGATTTGGTCTAAAATGTCAGACCGACTGACCAACATTGCCGAGACGAGCAGCGGCTCTGAAAGAATATATATTCAAAGATGCACTATACATTTTCACGGTTTTTCAAAAATAGCAGACCTACAAGCTCATAGCGCGGCACTCGGTGCAGCACTATGAGCTTGTAGATATTAGCTATTTTTCAATAGCTAAAGTATAACATAATGAAACACCTGGGGGTTAAATAAGGCTTAGCCCCCAAAATGGGTTAAGCCTTATTTTCACTTAATAGTCCAATGTTCACTGAAAATGACAGGTTTTTCAGTTGAAAAGCTGTTATTTTTCGTCAGTAGAACATTATAGGCTTTATACAGCTCCCTGACACACCACCAGACATGGGAGAAGGTCAAATGCAATTAAAAATGTCTCATCATCTCATCTTGACACAAAAGGTCAATGTGGAAAGACAGAAAGTTCTTATTTGTTATAGTCAGCCAAAAGCAGCCAAAAGCCAAGAAGTAATCTTTAACCCATTCTGAACGGGAACCCATTTTGGAGTTAGCATCATGTTATGCTTTAGCTATTGAAAAATAGCAGATCTACAAGCTCATAGCGCGCCACCGAGTGGAGCGCTACGAGCTTGTAGGTCTGCTATTTTTGAAAAATCGAAGAGTGACTGACATAGAAGACATTTTTAGAATCTGATCTCAGGTCAGAATGGAAAACTGTCAGGATGTAGAAGACATTTTTAGAATCTGATCTCAGGTCAGAATGGGTGAAACCAGGGAATTGCCCATGTCTGTTTTCCTCCCTCATATGGGTTAACGTCTGACATGCACCGTCGTCATGGTGACCACGATGCGGGCCTGGATGTTCTGGCTCCAGCAGTGAGTGAATGGCATTACATCACCATGGCCTGTGACACAGCCTGATAGGCTGGGATATGCTCACTTAACCCCAAGCTCCTCCTAAAGTGACCAATCGCGTGTGACTGTGTGTGTGTGTGTGTATAGGGTGTGTGTGTGCGCGTGTGTGTGTGTGTGTGTGTAGGCTACATATATACTGCTCAAAAGAATTAAGGGAACATTCTGATCTCTTCATTTATATGAGCAGTTTTTGTCAGCAGTATATAGACTGCTCACAGAAAACTGCTCAAAAGAATTAAGGCATCGAAGTGTTCCCTTAATTGCTTTTGGCAGTGATGTGCGTGTGTGTTTGCGTGTGCGTGTCTGTCTGTGTGTGTGTGTGTGCGTGTGGCGTGTGTGTGTGTGTGTGCGCACGTGTGTAATCAGTAGGTAGAGTGGCCGCTTGAGAATCCAGGTTCGATGCCTGATTAGTAGTTCTTCAACACTCAGAAAATCCTGTTTCCAGTGGTCTCCAATCCATATATGGACAAAACCACAAGACAAAACCACATGTCACAACATGTGTCCATTCGTACCCGATATAACCTTGAAACGTGAGCGGGACATGACATATTATGTCACTTTCTTAGGACAAATCGCACACGGTTAAAATGGAAATGTCAAAAACCATATTAATTATAGGATGAATTGCCTGATATTGTCTTGAAGTGCCTTTGATGTATAGCCTATAGTTTGGCCTCAGTGCCACCGAGGAACGAATACGGAGAGAAATGGCTTATTATTATATCATAAGAAAAGCCAACCCCATATCCCATTTAATGGACGTGTAATTGTATGGCTGTCTGAAGAGCTGGATATAAACTGACATTAACCCATTCTGGGCGGGAACCCGGCCTTTTGGTGTTTGAAGCACCGTGTTATACTTTGGCTATTGAAAATAGCAGAGCATAACATAATGCTAACACCAAAATGGGTTCCCGTTCAGAATGGATAACACACTTGGCTCAGTCAGGACACTCAGCCGTATCTCTGAGGTTTATAGTCTCGGCGCTGTCCGAAGGGACCGTCGCTCTCATTTCTCTCTCTCTCCTATCCGCTCATTAAGTCCCCCTCCATCTCCATATAATATACTATATGTCCACTTAGGGTTTGTCATTATGGAGGGCAGGTTTTCAGCTCTGCCTCCGGGCAGCAGCGGACGCAGAGAGGATGAGGACGGAGAGGACCGAGGCCGTGCAGAGAGAAAACGCTTCTGTTTGAACCCATTCTGACCTGAGATCAGATTCATACGAGTTTTCCACTGGACACACACTGGTCTGATTAACCGTTCTGACCCGAGATCAGATTCTAAAAATGTCAGTCGTTCTTCGATTTTTCAAAAAATAGCAGACCTACAAGCTCGTATCGCGCCACAAGTATGATTTATGGGGGGCAACCATTACACTATGGCTCTGGTCTCAGCCACCACGGTGGATATTTTGACATTCCGTTTATTTTTATTTTTATGTTGCCACTACTGTTGGAGCAGCCATAAACTACACAGGTTCATCTCGATGTTCTGGCATCTTTGTAACGTTAGTGTTAGTAAAAAGCAGGTAAAAGAGTAACGTTTGAGGCAGACTAACATCAGTCACTCTGCCGTTCACTGTAGTAGAAGGAGGTGCGGGGAAATATAACATAAGATATGTCGTCTCCGCCTACAGGAAATACGTTGCGTTTCTGAATTGGTCTATAGCTACAGAGGGCTGTTAAGGGAGTAATCCCCTGAACCTACAGTAGCACAATCACTGCTGATCTGTGATTGCTTTTGTACCACCATCCAACGTCTTTGACAGCTTAACATATTCGCTGAAATGTGTTACTATTCAAGATGACAATCATTCTGTCATTCTATCTGTCCGGGCTTTTGAATAGTCTTAACAGATGTTCTGGTTGGTTGGTCGGCGGCGGCGGTGGTGGCTCAGGGGTAGAGTGCCTGGATGGCAACCGTAAGGTTGCCAGTTCGAACCATGTGGGCTCCCCAGAGTTACTGTCGAACTGTCCTTGAGCAAGACACTGAACCCCTAATTGCTCCTGATGTGCTAGTTGGTGCCTTGCATGGTTTCCGCTGCCATCGGTGTATGAATGGGTGTGTGAATGGGTGAATGTAATGCACAATCTCTGTAAAGCTCCTTGGATAAAGGCGCTATATAAATGCACCATTTTGCCATTCTTTGTGATTTCTATGGAGCTCGCCATCTCAAAATCACATCTTAAAAAAAATATCTTGATTACCTGCCAAATGCTTTTTTTCCCAGTCCACTCCCAGTATGTAGCCATTTTTCACACCAGTCTTAAAATGTGATCTAAAATACATCCACACATGTGCCATGTGCTCTTGTTACAGTCACGGGCCATTACAATATACAGTAATCTATTAACCCATTCTGAACGGGAACCCATTTTGGTGTTAGCGTCATGTCGTGCTTTAGCTATTGAAAAATAGCAGACCTACAAGCTCGTAGCGCGCCACCGAGTGGCTTGTAGGTCTGCTATTTTTTGAAGAATCGAAGAGCGACTGACATTTTTTAGAATCTGATCTCAGGTCAGAATGGGTTGATCAGACCAGTGTGTGTTGTGTGTTGTCCAGTGGAAACCTCGTATGAATCTGATCTCAGTTCAGAATGGGTTAAAGGGGGGGGGGGGGGGGGGGGGTGGGGGGGGGGGGGGGGGGGGTGCAGATGCTGGTTCATGGAGACTAGTCTGTGAACCATAAACGCTCCATGAGCATCTCACTCAGCAGGTGTCCTTTCCTTTCCTGCCATGGAGGACGGCTTGGCATGCACACATGTTCTTGCACGGGTATAATATGCATCGCACGCACGCAACGCCCGCACGCACACGCACAATGCACGCAAAAGTTCAGTTAAAAGTTCCAGAGTTGAATTCCACATACTCAACCTAAAATGGGGTCTGCCAAAGCACTCTCATGAACTTCTTCATCGCTTTTTTACGAGATCTAAAGGTTCTTCCTGTCGAATCTCAACTTCCACATACAGTACAAACACATTAGGTGCCTGCCCCGGGTGCTGAAATCTCGGCCCAAAACTAGATTATTATTATGGGGTGCCTGACACACTGGCACGGCTCGGCAGCATTGCATTAAAGCGCAAATAACATTCATTTTAAAACTGCTTTTAATATTTAATAATCATTTGGTCTATGTCCCTCAAAGTTATTGTCTCCACCAGGCCGAAGGCATGGGGGGAGAGTATGTTTTGCACTCCGTCCGTCCGTCCGTGTGTCCGTCCATGTGTCCGTCCGTGTGTGTGTCCGTGAGCAGCTAATCTCCGGCACCGTTAACCGGTCGATGCCAATAATGTTTCTTATTCCACTGTGTGTAGGAGACATACCTTATTCCACTGTGTGTAGGAGACACTAGAGACAGACCTTATTCCACTGTGTGTAGGAGACACTAGAGACAGACCTTATTCCACTGTGTGTAGGAGACAGACCTTATTCCACTGTGTGTAGGAGACACTAGAGACAGACCTTATTCCACTGTGTGTAGGAGACACTAGAGACAGACCTTATTCCACTGTGTGTAGGAGACACTAGAGACAGACCTTATTCCACTGTGTGTAGGAGACAGACCTTATTCCACTGTGTGTAGGAGACACTAGAGACAGACCTTATTCCACTGTGTGTAGGAGACACTAGAGACAGACCTTATTCCACTGTGTGTAGGAGACAGACCTTATTCCACTGTGTGTAGGAGACAGACCTTATTCCACTGTGTGTAGGAGACAGACCTTATTCCACTGTGTGTAGGAGACAGACCTTATTCCACTGTTTGTAGGAGACAGACCTTATTCCACTGTGTGTAGGAGACAGACCTTATTCCACTGTGTGTAGGAGACAGACCTTATTCCACTGTGTGTAGGAGACAGACCTTATTCCACTGTGTGTAGGAGACAGACCTTATTCCACTGTGTGTAGGAGACAGACCTTATTCCACTGTGTGTAGGAGACAGACCTTATTCCACTGTGTGTAGGAGACAGACCTTATTCCACTGTGTGTAGGAGACAGACCTTATTCTTCAACCACGTGTGGAGCTGATTGATGCCGATAATTGGCTTTGGGATTGTGAGTTAGAAAGCCTGTCATCCACATCCGCTAAGGATGGTCACCAAACCTACTGCAGTAACAGTGGGCATATGAGCGTGCGCGCACGTGTGCTCGTGCGTGTGTGTGTGTGTGTGTGTGCGTGCGTGCACGTGCAAGAGGACATAGTTGACACATTCCATTAGAAGAGCCTGTCCCTTGCCAGTCAGAGCCAAGCTAACGAATGCAATTACGTTAATAATCCTGCGATTCTCTGATAGTAAGACGGGCTCTACGGTAACGCACGCATGCACGCATGCACACACACACACACACTTTTCCATCTTGCTGTTTCGCTCAATGAGAAATTAAAGGGCTTAAAAGATCATACAATTAATGAATATTCTTCTACTCTGCTGCTGTGAATATGTTTCCATTAGCGTTACGTTGAAACAAGGATAACAAAGACTGTCTGTCAGCCTCAGCCATCCATACAAGGCATGATATCAACTCAGACTGCTGTAACAACGTCGTGAAAATAAGATGTTATTACTCCTTTCTTTCTTTCTTTCAGCAGAAAAAAAGCATGTCAGAGAAATCGATGGCCACGACTGTGAGCCAGGGATTCATATCGATTCTATTTAAGCGTGATATTGGCTGCCCTCTGCATCTCGCCTGGGAGTCCATGAATATCTTAAGTAGTGTTGACAGGCACCCCACCGATGCCACACCGGTCCCTGCCATCCCAACATAAGCTTTGCCACCACCAGTAGTGAAGATGCATTTTTTTTGAAGAATCGAAGAACGACTTTGGGGTCCTTGACGTGAAATAGTTCATAGAATCACTGACACACTGTATAGAAACATGAGGTTTTTCAGAAAACTGTCAGGATTTAGAAGACATTTTTATAATCTGATCTCAGGTCAAAATGGATTAAAACCGCCCAGGAACCCAACAAGGTGCCCTTGGAAAAGGTTGTACGTGGCGGCAGCATCCACTATGTGTGAAACTGTGTTTATGAGTAGCTGAGCTCAGCCAAATCTTTGACAAAATGCCATGACCCAGAGTAGACAAAGGATTTGTCCTACAAAACTACAAACTATACAAAGACACCAGAGAGTCACCCTGGCACTGGCAGTACACCAAGTGTTGTTTTCGACTCAAACTATGGACTAACTAACCCTAAAACATTCCAGGTGACAATAAATTTAACTAAAACTAAATGGAAACTACTCAAGAGACTGTGACTAAAACCAGTGGCGTGCACAGATAGACACTAGGGGTGCTAGAGCAC
>NC_139704.1:30717012-30772834 GCF_964188405.1 Protomyctophum parallelum
ACAACTTACACATAAGACATAATAACCTTTTGCCATGAGGGAGAAATAAACTTCAACTTCAATATATGTATTGCACTTCAATATAATATTTATTGAACCTCAACAGTAAACCAGGTGTAATTGCCTACACCAGTGGCTCTCAAACTTTTTGGACCTCAAAAGTCCAACAACTTCAGACAAGACAACTGGTAGACAATACTGTCTAATTAAAGACACAAATTGGCTCAGAACTTAAGACAACTGGTCAGTGGTCAGTCTCACACACACACACACACACACACACACACACACACACACACACACACGAGAGGCGCTCCCCTGCATCTCTCTCTCTCTCTCTCTCTCTCTCTCTCTCTCTCAAGCACGCAGTCAGGCTGTCAACATTAGCTTTAGCATTAGCATGGTCTGCGTAGCATCAAGCTTTCACAACTGACTGCTATGTTTGTTTTATTCTAACCGTGTGTGAATCCCAACACACACCGGCTCCGTCCGACGCGGCGCGGCGCGTTGCCGTGCGGCGCCGCCTGGAAAATAGAACTGATTCTATCGGCGCGCCAGGCGACGCGGCGGCAGCAGCCCCATTGCACACACGCACACACACACACACACACACACACACACACACACACACACACACACACACACACACACACACACACACACACAGAGTCCCAGACACACACACACACACTGTCAGCCGGCCGTGGTAACAGAAAGCTTGGGGACGCTTAACATAATAACGGAGCACATTTCATTGTCAGTAACGGTAACTGCGTTGTGACGAAGACAATTGTAATTAATTAGATTACCCGTTACTGAAAAAAATAACGACGTTAGGTAGCGCCGTTTGTTTAAACGCCGTTATACCCAACACTGGTCATATGTGACCAAATTTGACTGAGGGACTGCCATTCGAGTTTCTTTTTTATTTTCGTTTTTTCATGTCTTCAAATGGACATATTAGTTGTTCAGTTTGACCCACCAGTTTTGGAGATATGGCTCATAGAGTAATGTCTTGCAGAGAAACAGCGAGTTGAGAAAACAGGCTTGAAAGGTTCACTTCTGTGGTCTCTAACATTACACCTAGCCTCATGTTTAATGTAATGTGAACGGAACTAAAAGCCTGGGTACCGAGGCTAGTTTAGCCTATAATGACATTCCCAGGTTGAAAGTGGTTAAACACCTTTGTTATATGTTGTTTCTTTCCTTAATAAACACACAGTAGTAGTGAATGAAAAGCAGAGCCTAATTAGAACACATAGACGTACCTGGCTGGTTCTGAAGGTGACCCGGTAGTTGTGCTGCATTCCATCCTTCTCCTTCCCCTCGTCCAGCTTCTCCCTGCGGATGCTGACTGCCACCGGGCCCAGGTTCTCATCCACCCCGAAATAGTTCTGATGCTCTGCAGGGGAGAGAGAAGAACACGTCCACTTAGAATTAACCCATTTTGGACTGAGGTCCATACAATTCTTCTTTTTTTTTCTGTGTCAGTGTCTATGTCAGTGGTGCTCAACCTTTTTTATGTCAAGGACCCCCAGAATTATCTCTATTGGGCCACGGAACCCCCATCTCAAAATATGTAGTTCCAGGGACCCCCCCCCCCCCCAGAAGCCAATATTTTAGTTAAAAATGTTCGCTCTGAAATATATATTCAAAGATTTGCGGCCCCATTTTCACGACGTTTCATAAAAAGCAGATCCACAAGCTCATAGCGCTCTATGAGCTTGTAGATCTGCTATTTTTCAATAGCGTAATGCTATAAACACCAAGAGGGGTTCCCGCCCAAAATGGGTTAAAACAAAAATATAAATAGTTTTCATGAAAACGACCACACACACACACACACACACGAAAAAACCATGACATTGTATGTGGGATTTAATATTGAGAAATCCACCGGTCGCTCCGGCTATTATCTGCAGCATTATTCGTGACGTGGTCATTCAGAATGCGTGGCTGTTTCGTTTGGATCATAGACCCAGAAAGGTAGAAGACGTCTACGCTTTGCAGCGTTCTCGTGGAGAATCGCTCATCCACATCGACTTCACACTCGACACGGCTCTCCCTTAGGTCCTCAGCAATAATACCCACACAAAGTGTGAGATCGTTCGGATGAACGGCTCTCCTGATAATATGGGAAAGTTCCCGAAAGACAGACATACAGAGATTCGTTCTGATTAATTGATAAATGATTAAAAGTGTATGAGTGGTTTCAAGAGGCCACGGCCCTGTCTGTCTGTCCTCTCTGGCGGGATCTGTTGATCCCTGATTACGGAGACCAGCGGGGGTCCACTCCAGATTAGAATCCCCCCTCCGCTCGCGTGGCCGATTTGACCTCATTCTCTTTGTTATGGCAACAAAACAGCATTTAAAAGAACAAGCCATAGAGACACAGAGAAAGGACATGATGCTCATTTTATTTAGAGAATTCTGAGAATCGGTTTAAAGGTTGTTTTTTTTACGGTGTGTTCAGATGATTACAGAGCAATATCAACATGACAGCATTTATTTATGGAGTGTATTACAGACACAACAACAGTAAATCCAACCCTGCTGTTCTCCGTATTCAGGGATCAACAAATCTGCCAGAGAGGCCTCGTGTAACCGTTCGCACTTTTAATCATTGTGTTTCCTTTGTATTTTGTTTCTTTTCGTTGTATTAATTTTGTTAAAAGGCTAGGCAAAATAAGCTTCGGCTTCAGCCTATTATAGACCTTGTCGGTGCTACCTCTTTGTATAAAAACTTAAATGCAAATGATGTAAATGTAAAGCACCGAAATAAACTATTCATTCAAACAGTAAAATTCCTTTGAGGATTTTTCTGTGTAAGCCTCCTGAAATCGTTAACAGATATATCTGTGAAACAATAACCGAGATAGGAGAAGACATACATTACAGTCAATTAACAATGGATGAAAAGTAAACTGTTTTCTCTCAACAAACAAACCCGGAGTGAAAGTGCACACGGGGTGGGGTGTGTGTGCATGGGGTGGGTGGACATGGGGGGGTGGTATGGACAGGAGCAGGGCTTTGCGTAGGCACAGCAGTGCCTAAAGCAAACAGCCCCCTATAATCCAGGCTAAAGCCCAGATAGAAAGACCCCAGGATTCAGCAGCCCCACCACAACAAAAGGAAAAACCTCGCCAGGGGGATTCGGCGGGGCTGCAGCCTACAGAGAGACGATCTGAAAGCATCTCAGACTTCCCCAAAAAGAGGGCCAGCTATTCTAGCCCATTCTGTACGGTCGGGAACACCTTTTGGTGTTTTAACTATTGAAAAATAGCAGATCTACAAGCTCATAGCGCGCCACCGAGTGGCGCGCTACGAGCTTGTAGGTCTGCTATTTTTGAAAAAATCGTGAAAATGCGGCACAAATCTTTGAACATATATTCTTTCAGAAGACCTTTTTAAATTATTTCGACGTCAGGCCTGAATGGGCTCCCATTTTGGTGTTAGCATCATGTTATGCTTTAGCTATTTAAAAATAGCAGATCTACAAGCTCATATCGCGCCACCGAGTGGCGCGATACGAGCTTGTAGGTCTGCTATTTTTGAAAATTCGAAGAACGACTGACATAGAAACATAGCTTTTTATCAGAAAACTGTCAGGATGTAGAAGACGTTTATAGAATCTGATCTCAGGCCTGAATGGGCTAGGCCCCTTGCAGCCAGCAGCCCATCCGGGGCGTGCCTTCATGTCAATACCCTCTGTGCTGGTATCGGTGTACCGCATGGTACCCTCAACAACGGGGCGGAGGTCGTACCGACATGAATAATATATGAACCGTATAGCGAGGCGAAATATGGGCAAGGAATTTGAGGAATGCGAGCTGGCTCGTCTGGGCACATTGGAGCTGACGGGAAACGCTCCGCTCCGCGAGGCAGAAGGTCACATGGTGTATAGGCAGGGTGCATATGTGCACACAGCCTGTAGCCATCATAAAGCCTATTATATTATATATTATGTTTTGAGATGTGCAATTTTTAATGGTTAATGAATCAATTGTTACTTTGTCATGATTGGTTTGGCTCTCCTGTGCGGTGGTCTAACCCATTTAGGCCTGACGTCGAAATAAAAAGAATCGTTGGCTCTGAAAGAATATATATTCAAAGATTTGTGCCGCATTTTTACGATTTTTCAAAAATAGCAGACCTACAAGCTCGTAGCTTGTAGATCTGCTATTTTTCCACGTGTATAGGCCTCCTTCACAGCAGCCTATAGAGATGCTCTCTGCTGTAGCCATGGGGGACAGAGAGAGGCCTTTAGGAAATCAATGGGATCAAAGATCACTTTGCAGGGTGATAAAAGCCCGCCATAAACTGCAGGAGACGCTACAGTATGTGCGTGCGTGCATTTGTGCGTGCGTGCGTGCATTTGTGCGTGCGTGTATGCGTGCGTGCGTGTACGCGTGCGTGCAGACGTGATGACAGACCCGTCTCTTCAATAAAACATAGGGAAAAAAGGTCATGGCTTAAATCAATAGTTTGTACAGTGGGGAAAAAAGGCATAATCTAAGAGTGCTTCAACAGGCATCTGAAAAGCAGCATTTCATAACATCGTCCTGCATAAACCATGGAAAGGTCAATGCTGTGGTGTTACTGTATGTACAGTACACCACCACAGACAATAGAGTGGTTGTAGTTTTTTGTGGAAAAATAAATAGACTTTTCTGACCAATATGTTTTTTTTTTTACCCATTCTGACCTGAGATCAGATTCTGAAAAAGCTATGTTTCTATGTCAGTCGATCGTTCTTCGATTTTTCAAAAATAGCAGATCTACAAGCTCATAGCGCGCCACTCGGTGGCGCGCTATGAGCTTGTAGATCTGCTATTTTTCAATAGCTAAAGCATAACATAATGCTAACGCCAAAAGGGGTTCCCGCCCAGAATGGGTTAAGGCTGATGGTGATTTCTTTAATCAGCTGATATTTTGTGTCGATATTTAATAACTTCCCGTGTGTGTGTGTGTGTGTGTGTGTGTTTAACCATTCTATTAGTTGACTGAATTCCCAAGGGATTCCCAGTACGAGGCCCCCCTCCTGTTTTCGCCGTACACTAAATATCTTCAGCGAAAATAGCCAATCTACTATTAGATCGTCTGCTATTTTCGCCTAACGTTCCCCCCCAGAATAGGGTGATGAATTGATGCTGTGGTTAACCCATTTTGGGCAGTAACCCCGTTTTAAGCTTTGTTGTGCTTTAGCTGTTGAAAAATAGCAGATCTACAAGCTTGTAGGTCAGCTGTTTTTGAAAAATCGTGAAAATGTGCCTGAAATCTTTGAATATATATTGTTACAGAGCAAGTTTTAACTCAAATTTTCAGATGGGGGGGTCGACAGCCGATGTCATATATATTTGGGGGTCCTTGACATGAAAATGTTTGAGAACGACTGACGTAGAAACATAGGGGTTTTTCAGAAAACTGTCAGGATTTAGAATTATTTGTAGAATCGTTCCCAGGTCATCATGTGTTTAATTAAACACTGTCGTCCAGTGTTGTGAAGAACGTCTCAACGTGACAGAAAAGGTGAAGCAGCTGTTTTTTCGTGTGGGGACAGTACAGTACAGTACTTCAGAACGGGGTAATCCAATACAGTATGAACAGGGAGACACAGAGAGACACACAGTAGACAGAGGGGGGGGGGGGGGGGGACTACAGTTACGCATTCACGGTGCCTACGGGTCAGGGACAGGCCGACGGGCCCTTTTTTAATGAGTGCAGGGACCTTGGCATGGTTTTACTGACCCCAACGGTTTCATGTGAGAGGGGTGCTCTCGCTCCAGAGTCTCCCTTGGGGGGGGGGGGGGGGGACAGCTGCAACTCTCACTCACACACACACACACACACACACACACACCCGACTCACCTCACCTCGCACTCCACTGATCACAGCAGTGTCTGAACGGGGGCCACACCGAGGGCCACATCGCAAGGAGGACACGGACACTCGTCTCCTCCTCCTCCCCGAGTGGAGGAAGTGAAAGGCACACCCTCCTCAACGCCCGACACACAAAGTGCTCTATTGTTCAGACGCTTCATATAATCTAGCGCCACTAAAATAACTGGGCCGTCAGGGAAATCTGATCAGGGGCCGTTTCACTCCGTAGGAGCAGAGCTCTGCCTCACAATACTGTACCGTATTGTTTTGAGAAGTGAAAACGGAGCGATTAAAGGATTTATTAGCCTGTTGAGACGGTGCTAATCCTCAACAATGTGTCATTCATACCCGCGATATCAACAACGTGTCATCCATACCCTCCCCTGTATCACCTGCCCCGACACTGCGGATGCACAGACGGCGTGTGCAGCCATCCCAATAACTCTGTGGTTTTCAACCTTTTTCATATCAAGGCCCATTATGTATTCAGCATTTATTGATTCACGGAACCACCGTTTGCTGAGATTTAAGGCTCATACATAGTCTGGATTTTCGGTGGTGGGGTGACCACCGAACTACAACATGACGTCACGAGCCGCGGTGAAGAGCAAACCACCGCCACCGCTCCAGCCCTTCTCTCTGTTTTTACCCACCACCGCTCAACGTCATTTCAGCTCCGGTGGTCAGCTCACCACCGGAGCGGTGCAGGTCACCTCACCACCGAAAATCCAGACTATGAATAGGCCTTAAGCCTAGCTAGAACCACAATATAAGGAAAATGTTGTTATTGGTAGATAAGATTTGTCCACAATTCCATATTGATGTAGGAGAGATAACAATTATTTTACATTATCTAATTGTGTGTAGACTCCTTGAGAAATTAAGTAATGCTGATGTTTAACAATAATTTAACTCAAAGATCTATACGGGTCCATTTGGTTATACCAACTCTCCATGGACCACCTGGAACCCCCTCCTCAAGGACCGCTGGTTAAAAAAACACCACACTGGCCCAATGATAGCTCACCTTTTCCGTAGAAGAACTTGTGGTAGTAGTAGGCTCCCAGGTCGATGTGCTCGATGATGTATCTCTTGACCTTCTCGCGGTGGATGGGCTGGCTCTCGCGCGGCACCTCCAGAACCGACACGCCGGCGTTGGTGCAGTGGGAGCTCAGGGAGGACTCGAAGGAGCAGCTGCTCTCCCCTCCCCCTCCTCCTCCTGGTCCTCCTCCTCCTCCCCCCTCCTCCTCCTCCTCCGCCACCCGAGTAGTTGTTGTTGGCGCTGTCGCAAGGTTATTATAGTCTTTACTTTAGTGTTGTTTTTGTTGACTAAAACCAAGAAGAAAGATGTTCGTCGACTACTTTTTTTCCACTGACGAAAACGAAATGGAAACTAAGCTATGATGACTAAAACTAAGGCTAAATATACTGACAATTTCAAACAAATAAAAACTAGACTGAAATGTTAGGAAGGGACTAGTGGACAAGAGATCCACTATAGGTCATTTTTACAAACTGCATGTTGCGTTACGACGGCATCAAGGCCCGCCAAAATACATTTTGTTCAACTAAATCAACTGTGGATTTAATCGACTAAAACTAGACTAACACTAAAACATCCAAGGTTACTAAAATATGACTACAACTAAAATTAAAATTTTCTGCCAAAAAAACGAAAAGAAAACGAAACTAAACTGAGACTGTACTGCATGTGTGTTTACAAAGCTAACTAAAACCAGCTGAAATGATGGACAAAATGTCCTTAGTTTTCATTTTTGTCAATTTATTTATAAGCTTAATCTGTAAGTGAATATTCATTTTTTAAATTCTATCTCTTCTCGAGTTCCTAATGACACAATAATACTTAACTCTGGCCCTTTTCAAACCTACACCTGACTTATTTGTCAGGTGCAGGATTAAAAAAGGGGAAAAAAAATAAAATAAAATAACACTAAAACTAAAACTAATAAAAACGAAACTAAAACTATAAAACTATTAAAAAAAAAATTAAAAAAAAGACTGAATCAAAACGAGCAAATCCGCTGTTAAAAAAAACTAACCTAAAGCTAACTAGAATTAGAAAGCAAAAATAAGTCAAAACTAACAAACCATAATATATGAATGAAAAAACTCAACCAACCTGTTGGCTCTGGAGAGGGAGATCCTCCGCTCGCCCTCGCCGCCCACCTCGTTCCTGAAGTGGGGGCAGCTGTGCACCAGGCCGCTGCTCTTGCCGTCGCCCTCGTCGGCGTCCAGGTTCTCCTTGTTGGGGTTCAGGTCCTCCCTGCTGCCTAGCGGGGACTCGAACACGGGGGGAGGAGGGCCGCACGCCGCCGCCGACACCTGCAGGGGGTGGAAAGTAAAGTAGCTCACGTAAAGTAATTTTACTTTAATTCTGCAGGGCTTTTGGTGTTTAAGCATTCTGTTATACTTTAGCTATTGAAAAATAGCAGATCTACAAGCTCATAGTGCCGCGCTACGAGCTTGTAGGTCTGCTATTTTTGAAAAATCGTGAAATCTTTTGAATATATATTCTTTCAGGGCCAACGTTTTTAACTCAAATCTTGACTTCTTATGTGATGACTGTCTGAACTGCTGAATATTTGCACTTTTGGTACAAGTTGTCTGTGTGTTTGTGTCCGCACAGGACAGAGGAAGGTGTCTCACCTAGTGAGACGATATAATGTGACACCTATAGGTGTCACATTATATAGTCTCCCTATAGGGACACTATATAATGTGACACTTCCCGTGTCTCCAGCAGACAGGAAGGTGTCTCACCTATAGGGAGACTATATAATGTGACACTTCCCGTGTCTCCAGCAGACAGGAAGGTGTCTCACCTATAGGGACACTATATAATGTGACACTTCCCGTGTCTCCAGCAGACAGGAAGGTGTCTCACCTATAGGGAGACTATATAATGTGACACCTATAGGTGTCACATTATATCGTCTCCCTATAGGGACACTATATAATGTGACACTTCCCGTGTCTCCAGCAGACAGGAAGGTGTCTCACCTATAGGGAGACTATATAATGTGACACCTATAGGTGTCACATTATATCGTCTCCCTATAGGGACACTATATAATGTGACACTTCCCGTGTCTCCAGCAGACAGGAAGGTGTCTCACCTATAGGGAGACTATATAATGTGACACCTATAGGTGTCACATTATATCGTCTCCCTATAGGGACACTATATAATGTGACACTTCCCGTGTCTCCAGCAGACAGGAAGGTGTCTCACCTATAGGGAGACTATATAATGTGACACCTATAGGTGTCACATTATATCGTCTCCCTATAGGGACACTATATAATGTGACACTTCCCGTGTCTCCAGCAGACAGGAAGGTGTCTCACCTATAGGGAGACTATATAATGTGACACCTATAGGTGTCACATTATATCGTCTCCCTATAGGGACACTATATAATGTGACACTTCCCGTGTCTCCAGCAGACAGGAAGGTGTCTCACCTATAGGGAGACTATATAATGTGACACCTATAGGTGTCACATTATATCGTCTCCCTATAGGGACACTATATAATGTGACACTTCCCGTGTCTCCAGCAGACAGGAAGGTGTCTCACCTATAGGGAGACTATATAATGTGACACCTATAGGTGTCACATTATATCGTCTCCCTATAGGGACACTATATAATGTGACACTTCCCGTGTCTCCAGCAGACAGGAAGGTGTCTCACCTATAGGGAGACTATATAATGTGACACCTATAGGTGTCACATTATATCGTCTCCCTATAGGGACACTATATAATGTGACACTTCCCGTGTCTCCAGCAGACAGGAAGGTGTCTCACCTATAGGGAGACTATATAATGTGACACCTATAGGTGTCACATTATATCGTCTCCCTATAGGGACACTATATAATGTGACACTTCCCGTGTCTCCAGCAGACAGGAAGGTGTCTCACCTATAGGGAGACTATATAATGTGACACCTATAGGTGTCACATTATATAGTCTCCCTATAGGGACACTATATAATGTGACACTTCCCGTGTCTCCAGCAGACAGGAAGGTGTCTCACCTATAGGGAGACTATATAATGTGACACCTATAGGTGTCACATTATATCGTCTCCCTATAGGGACACTATATAATGTGACACTTCCCGTGTCTCCAGCAGACAGGAAGGTGTCTCACCTATAGGGAGACTATATAATGTGACACCTATAGGTGTCACATTATATAGTCTCCCTATAGGGACACTATATAATGTGACACTTCCCGTGTCTCCAGCAGACAGCGCTGATGAAGGCGTGAACACCGTAACGTGTTCGTTGCTGCTGCTCTGCAGCGTACTGTGCCATGTCAACATGAATACATTAGGAGTGCCTTAGATTAGAACATGAGTTCCGTGAGTGCTGGTTTTCTCTTGAGACATTTCTGTTAAAGTTATTTACCTGACCCGGTAAGAATGCTCAAGAAGTTTGAGACTGTTAAATACAAAAAAGGTTACTTTTCAGGATTCAAATTCAAAAATAGCAAAAAAGAGCTGATCTACAAGCTCAAAACGCGTCACACTGCGCCGCGTTTTGAGCTTGTAGATCGGCTATTGTTGCTACAACAGAAAAATATGCAATGTGGCCCTCTGGAGTGAGTGTGGAACTATAGTGGCCCTCTGGAGTGAGTGTGGAACTATAGTGGCCCTCTGGAGTGAGTGTGGAACTATAGTGGCCCTCTGGAGTGAGTGTGGAACTATAGTGGCCCTCTGGAGTGAGTGTGGAAATATAGTGGCCCTCTGGAGTGAGTGTGGAACTATAGTGGCCCTCTGGAGTGAGTGTGGAAATATAGTGGCCCTCTGGAGTGAGTGTGGAAATACAGTGGCCCTCTGGAGTGAGTGTGGAAATATAGTGGCCCTCTGGAGTGAGTGTGGAAATATAGTGGCCCTCTGGAGTGAGTGTGGAAATATAGTGGCCCTCTGGAGTGAGTGTGGAACTATAGTGGCCCTCTGGAGTGAGTGTGGAAATATAGTGGCCCTCTGGAGTGAGTGTGGAAATACAGTGGCCCTCTGGAGTGAGTGTGGAACTATAGTGGCCCTCTGGAGTGAGTGTGGAAATATAGTGGCCCTCTGGAGTGAGTGTGGAACTATAGTGGCCCTCTGGAGTGAGTGTGGAAATATAGTGGCCCTCTGGAGTGAGTGTGGAAATACAGTGGCCCTCTGGAGTGAGTGTGGAAATATAGTGGCCCTCTGGAGTGAGTGTGGAAATACAGTGGCCCTCTGGAGTGAGTGTGGAAATATAGTGGCCCTCTGGAGTGAGTGTGGAAATATAGTGGCCCTCTGGAGTGAGTGTGGAAATACAGTGGCCCTCTGGAGTGAGTGTGGAAATATAGTGGCCCTCTGGAGTGAGTGTGGAAATATAGTGGCCCTCTGGAGTGAGTGTGGAAATATAGTGGCCCTCTCCAAAGTTGCCCCCCCCTGATGTAGTGCGAGCTATACCTTAATGATAAAAAGCCCATCACATACCGCCAGCCCTCCATCTCCGCCGCACGGCGCCACCCCTCCTCCTCCTCCTCCTCCTCCGGGCGCTCCGGCGGATGCGGCCGACGCCCCCGTGGTGGTGTTCTTCCTCTGGTGGCTGAGCGTGGCCCGGCTGGCCACGGCCTCGCTGATGCTGAACAGCACGCTCTGCACGTCGTAGTGGGCGAAGCACTTCTGGAAGCTGAGCGGCCGCCGGTCCTCCTCCATGGAGAGGCGCAGCGCGTCGCTCTCGCTCTTGATGGCGCGCAGCTTCCGGAACAGCGACGTCTCCGACGAGTCCGACTTGAGCCGCCGCATGAAGGACTCCTTCTCCCCGCCGCCCCGCTCCCCTCCCCCGCCGCGGCCGTAGAGCAGCGAGCTGTCGATGTAGTCGTAGCAGCCGCCGCCGCCCGCGATGACGATCTCGCCCCGGGAGATCTGTGCCGCCGTCTGCAGGCTGGGGGAGAGGGCGGCCACGTCGTAGCGCAGCAGCTCGGGGAAGCCCAACGGGGGGACGCTGCGGTGCTGGTCGCCGGCCACGGCGGCGTCCATGACCCGGTAGCCCCGCAGCATGGTGAAGAAGCCGTCGGCGCCGCCCCCGGTGCCCCCCAGGAGGCCCTGCCGGTCGATGGACGACGTGCTGCCGTACTCGCGGTGCAGCGCGGCGCCCGTGTTGGGGTTGACGGCGTTCGTGTCCATCGTGACGTCCTCCGAGTCGATGTCGCTGATGGTGACGTCGCTGTTGGAGCGCTGGCGGATGGGGTGCAGGCCCGACTTCAGCGGGGAGGCGCCCAGCAGGTCGCTCAGCGTGTAGCGGTCGTCCGAGTAGTCCGAGTCCAGGGAGACCGGCTCGCTCTGCTCCTCCAGCAGCTCCATCATGGCCTGGTCCGGCCCGCCGTTCTGGAAGGACGTGATGACGTAGTTGGGCGGGGGCCGGCCGTCCCAGCCGTCCTTCCTCATGGGGGGCCAGTCGGTCACCCGGGCTCGGACGCCCATCTTGGGCATGGCCGGCGTGCCGTTGGTTTTCCCCCCGCCGTCGCAGCACTTCCCCTGCAGCGCGCTACTGGAGGCCGGTGGTCCCATGCTCCCGCCGCCGTTCAGGGCTTTGTGTTTCCTGCTGAACAGCTCCTCTGGTTGCATGGCGTTGGCGTTGGCGTCAGGGTGCCTCTCTGCAGGGCCTCACCGCGGTTTGATTTGTTGTCTGTCACAGGGGCTCAAAATACTCATGTCCTGTCGGCGGACTCTTCGTGGAGCAGACGACACTCGGCAGACCCCTCCTCGTCTTTACATGATGCAAGTCGCTCATCGGTGTCCAGGAGGGAGGGGGGAGGGGGAGGAGGGGGGGGGAGGAGGGAGGAGGAGATCCTTTCTCCGGAGTCAGTGGACCGACCGTTGTCACAAGTCCATAACTCACAGAGGGCCGCTGGCACGGCGACAGACGCGCACCATTTGGGTGTCAAGGACGATGTGTCTGAGACGTGTTGGAGCACAGCGGAGAGGAGCGCTGCGTTCTCCTTTCCGCTAATTCAGGAGGACAGCTGGACCCGTCGGATCTGTGGGACGAACAACAACAAAGACGGGAGAACATGTTAGCGACGCAACGACACGAGACGAGGGAGGGGGCGAGACGGAGAAACGCTGAGACAGAGCGTTTTATACACAAGAGAGGAGAAGCATCATGGAGGTTTTTTTCTGCAAAACAAGCTGTTATCCCATTTTGACCTGAGATCAGATTCTAAAAATGTCTTCTACATCCTGACAGTTTTCTGAAAAAGCTATGTTTCTATGTCAGTCGTTCTTCGATTTTTCAAAAATAGCAGACCTACAAGCTCGTAGCGCGCCACTCGGTAGCGCGCTATGAGCTTGTAGATCTGCTATTTTTCAATAGCTAAAGCATAACATAGTGCTAACACCAAAAGGGGTTGCCGCTCGAAATGGGTTAACACAAAGTCGAGTTCAGCTATGAGAAAATGATTACCGGTATTATTATCACCTCCAGTCCCAATGTATGAATGAATGAACCATTGTGTAAAGCGCTTTGAGCACTTGGAAAGGCGCTATAGAAAATGCAATTCATTATTATTATTGACCTGAATTATCTGTACTTTTTCTCAACCTTTTAAAAGGCTCCCAGGGGGGTACAGAATAAGGGCTGTAGTAACAACAGCTATTCAAAGCGTGATGGCATTGAGCAGCTTTACTTCTACATTTAGCCGTTGTGAGATGCTGTAATGAGCCTGTAAGTCTTCCTTGGTGCTTCCACCAACGCCACAGCAGATGGTGATGGAGCTAGAGGTAGCTGGTAGCAGCAACAAGGAGCCAGATGTTCATTTAGATGGAGAGATCTGCTTTAACCCATTTTCGACCTGAGATCAGATTCTAAAAATGAAAAAAATGTATTTTTCAGGATGTCTTCTACATCCTGAAAAAGCTATGTTTCTATGTCAGTCGTTCTTCGATTTAAAAAAAAATAGCAGACCTACAAGCTCGTAGCGTGCCACTCGGTGGCGTGCTATGAGCTTGTAGATCTGCTATTTTTCAATAGCTAAAGCATAACATAATTATTGCTAACACCAAAAGGGGTTTCCGCCCAAAATGGGCTAATGGCGTGCAGCATCATTACATCCACAAAAATCATGCAGGGATATCAGTTTATGCATTATTATTCAATTGAATTTAATCTGTGGGAATCTGTGGTTAGGATGAAAAGTAATAATTAAGGCACAGTAAGCATTAGATACTTAAAAGTGTTATGTATTTTCTGTATTCTATATTTAGAAAATCACACGTGTGTGAAGTGAGCGGCGCTCTAATCATCGTATACATCACGTTCCGTGCTCAGCCAATCAGCCAGTGAGCACATACCGTGCTCAGCCAATCAGCTGAGCACATTCCGTGCTCAGCCAATCAGCTGAGCACATGCTGTACTCAAACGGACAGACTTGAGTACGGAGTCCTGGAGGTCTGGGATCAACCCACTTAGGTCTGAGTTCTGAACCGCTGCCCTCAGGTCGTCAGCTATACGCCACAAAGACTAATCGCTTCAAACTCTCCTTTGTCCCGGCTGCTATTCAGATAGCACTTTATTCTTGGACTCTTTGCACATATTGCACCACTAATGCACTTTTGCAGACTTTGCTATTATTGCCAATGTCATGAATCCTCTGTCTCTTCTAGTGCCCTGTCCTTAGATCTTAAGTCTTGTTTTGAATGTTGTTTGTTGTGTGTATTTCTTTTTACTATTATCTGGCTGCAAACCAATTTCCCGCAAGGAAAACATCAGACATACACACAAAGCTGTGTATATAACATGTATTTTCTTAAAGGTTTTATGACATTCATTTTCATTTCTTTTTCTTTTTCTTTTTTCTTTTTTCTTTTAGGTTTTATGACCTCAATTACACCCAAAAAACCTTTGAACATTCAGTGGATTTTCTGTGGTCTGAAGTTTTCTTTGGGGTTTTTTGGGCCTTTTGAGCTACAATGAAAACAGGCAACACAGTGAAACAGTGACATCTGCTGGCAAATCCCATTGACATATATGGGATTTGCAGTAAGTGATGTCACTTACTGCCGGCAAATCAGAGCACCTGTTTGAGCCAGAAAACCCCAGATCACAGAAAATCTACTGAATGTTAAAAGTTCATGTTTTTTGGGTGCAATTGAGATTAGAAAACCTAAAAAAAGACAAGAACAATTCCAAAACCTTTTTTTTAATGTCACAATCCCTTTAAGGGCTGCATTACAGAGCTTCTCTGCATGTCTGAAGTACACTTATTGTTATATAGACACAAAAACCTTTGCATATAATCTGAATTCCATACCAGCAGCACAGCACACAGCGCTATCTTTGTTTAACACTGCAGATAACAGGCTTGGCTTAACACAGCGTATAATGGCTTTATCAGCTAAACAAATTTGACAGGAAAACGGCTTTGCTGCAGTGATAAGACGTGTAAACCACCGTTACATGAACCAGTTAAAACCCATTCTGACCTGAGATCAGATTCTAAAAATGTCTTCTACATCCTGACAGTTTTCCATTCTGACCTGAGATCAGATTAAAACGCCAGTCGCTCTTCGATTTTTCAAAAATAGCAGACCTACAAGCTCGTAGCGCGCCACTCGGTGGCGCGCTATGAGCTTGTAGATCTGCTATTTTTCAATAGCTAAAGCATAACATGATGCTAACACCAAAAGGGGTTCCCGTACAGAATGGGTTAATTAACCAGGCGCGTGCAGAGAGTGTTAGAGGGGCAGGGGCGGAGATCCCGTAAAAGAGGGCACTTTTGGACCAAAATAGCGAAAGTAGCAATATCTACAAGCTCACAACAACGCGTCATAGCGAGCTTGTAGATCAGCTATTTTCAGTGGTGCAACCCAGCACTCTTTATCTAGTGGAGATGCGGTGTAACGATATGGATTTAGAAACAAATGTGTTCAACACAAAATGCTGCTGTGGCAGGGGGCGGGGTCAAGGTGTCTGTGAGTGGGGTGACAGGGCTGGCTTTGCCAGCTCACAGACAGGCGCACCTGCAGCATATTGTGTCAATTAAATGAAGGACAGCTGCCGTGTATATAAGGAAGCTAATGTGCCTGTGTTCCCTGTTGCAGTGAGAGGCTGGGTCCAGACTGAGACTCCAGACAGAGCCACACAATACTCCACATTCCTGCCTGTTATAGTTGGATGTCTAATGTCACACGGTGACTTTGTTTAGTTCCTGTTATCGGAGTATAGGATTCTTATTGAGGACACTGTGATTTCTTACATTTTAGTTTTGGCTCCTGTTGATGACTGAGTTAGTTTGTTTGATGACCAATAATTCCCTGGCTTAAGAGGAATAAACAGCCTACTTGAGAACAACTGCCTGTGTCATGTGACGTCCTTCCGTGCCCTGGGTTGTGAGTGACCCACTTGGTCACAGCTGCGTTCCAAGTTCAGGAGACTTCGGGAAAAAAAGCAATTCTCCTGAATGCTGCCTTCCGGTATGTATGGCCTGGAAAGGGGTGGCATTTTGCATTTCTTTCACTATTAGTAAATGCTACATTCGTGGTCTGGAGAGGGCATGAGTCTCTCAGTTGTTTCACAGAAGGGTAAAAGGGGCAGGGGCTGAAGCCCCCTTTTTGATGTCTATGTGTGCACGTCCCTGAAGTCAACATCCTCCCACCCTCCCCTCCCTCCGTCAGCTGGGGAATGTAAATAATAACAGCCAGCAGCTCCTCCGGACAAAAGGCCTGGAATCAGCAGCTCTCTCTATGTTCATTAACCTGAGGCGCGGAGGTTGAAAAAACCCCTGACAGGCATGTCCTTGATATCCAACACACTCCCTCCCTCTGGGGAGGTTTTCATATATGTCACACGCAGGCAGCAAACTCCCAGGGTCTCCATATTTATACATAACCGATGCCCCCCTCCCTGCAGACCATCTGTACATAATGTATGCAATTGAGGTGAAGCTTTGGTCATATATTTACTGTATAGCTGCAGTTTAATAAAACAAGACAGGGTCTATTAACAGCGTGGCACTGCATGGCTTCCATGTACAGTAGATCTCAGGGTTCAAGGCATTCAATAATTCAACTTTAGCCCTGGAACAACATATTTTCAAATGGGGGTCGGCGGCCAATTACATAAAATGTTTGGGGTCCTCGATATGAAATATTGAGCACCACTGACACATAGAAACATAAGAGTATTTCAGAAAACTGCCGCCAAAAAAGCCGCACACACTTCCCAGTATCCAAATCCCAGCTCTTTGGGGGTGATGTTCAGACGAAGATGTCCCTAAACACTGACACACTGTTGCATGGCATACAGTATAAATATCACACCACACACTGTCTGTGTGTGACACAGTAGTCACCATAAGAGCCGTCATGCGTTGACCTAAATGAGTTTCTCTTGTTCCGCAGCAGCAGAGCTGGCGCTGGTCTGCCTCCTCCTCTCTCCTGGCGCTGCAGTCATGTGATCATAACATCATAAGGTATTATTGGCCATAGTAGTCCCACGGTGGCCATTTTGCTCATTCATCATATTCAGGGGGTAGAGGTTTTTTTTACCTTAGAGTATATATATATTAATAGAGACGGCACTGGATTTCTCCTCCTATCCACACTTACATTAAGTTGCGGACCAGCTTTGTAGCCGTCGTATAGCCTTTTGCAGCAGCTACAAAGGTCGGATGCATCTTTGCATCTTCATGTACGACGCTGTGCTAACATTGAACTGTATCTTTGCATCTGCCCGTGTGAATGCAGCAAGAGACTTTCATGTTGAACAGGAGGATGTTTGTCTGTGTCTAGAGACTGACTCAGTCCCCCCCGGGTTTCAGATAGCTTACTTGACATCAGCCTGTCCTTGGCTGGACCTCGCTGTCATAGACATGATTTCCAGACTACTACATACACACCTTGTTTACATTTCATAGAGATAATGAAATGTCAGGGTGAAAATGTGGGCCACATGAAGATTAGTAAGAAGCCAGACCAGACATACGGGACACGTCTGAAGCATCGCTGTAATAAACTACTGACAGTGGTGGACAAAGTAACTATGTACATTTACTATAAGTACTACATCTCCTCAGAGGCAAATATTGTACTTTTACTCCACTACATTTATTTTGAAAACTGGTAGTCTTCATCCGTATATACATTTCGGCCATTTGAACAAGTATACTGACGTATACGCCAGGGCCAAAGAAGAGTTCAATACAGTACTACTGTGTGACCTAAAATGTAACAATACTGTCTCAATATTTGGCAAACAAGTTACAACCCCACAGTCCATCCTGTTTCTGTGTGTGTGTGTGTCTGTCTCTCTCTCTCTCTCTCTCTCTCTCTCTCTCTCTCTCTCTCTCTCTCTCTCTCTCTCTCTCCTCCAGAGATCATGAGCAATGATACAAGAGTCTATATAGTTCCTTTGTCTCATATCACGGAACAGAAATAAAATATACACTGTATCTTTCTCAGAAAGAGTGAAGGGTGGGGTTGGTTGTGTAGACACGACAGTGGAAACCTGAGTGTTTTAGTGTGTTCCAAGAAATGGAAGGTTTTGTGACCACGGGGTCTGTACAGTACGTAGTGAGTTCATATTCACAAGGACATCATGATCTGGAGTGACAGCGTATTTCACACCAGCACGCTCGGATAGGACAGCCGAGACAGAGACTAGAGTATCATTGTGTGAATGAATACACAATATAACAAGCAGGACTTGTTCTGAATGATGCTATTTATATTTTGTTTCCTGCATGGTAGATCAGGGAAATTGTGTCTAAATGTTGTGTAATCTAGAATATCAAAGCAGTTCCCCCTTTTGGCTAGAATGTTGGCTATACGCAACGCACAATCCATAATCACAATATATAGTAGACATCCACGGTTCCCTTTTAGCTCTACTAATTGGCCTTATTATGTTCACTTCATTAGGTTATCATATCATATCATATCATCATATCATATCATACTATAATTAAGCCTCTGTCTGTCTGTCTGAATGTGTGTCACTGTGACTACCGTAGCCAACTGTGTTCGTACAGACTAGTGTTTATATCATATCATCATCATATCATACTATAATTAAGCCTCTGTCTGTCTGTCTGAATGTGTGTCACTGTGACTACCGTAGCCAACTGTGTTCGTACAGACTAGTGTTTATATCATATCATCATCATATCATACTATAATTAACTCAATGTCTGTCTGTCTGTCTGAATGTGTGTCACTGTGACTGCCGTAGCCAACTGTGTCCGTACAGACTAGTGTTTCTCAAGTGTTTCTCAACGGGAGGTCATCATATCATATCATATCATATCATATCATACTATAACTAGAAAATGTGCCCTTCTGGGCACAGGTCTCCAACAGGATAGGAATGTAGGACATTGCAGCTTGCCTTCATCTGGTGGTTGGATAAAAGGGCAACAAAAGTAAACTAGTGGGAATGTGCGTGCACAATTTCATGGAAATCAAGCGATGTGTTCATGATTTGCAGCATTTTGTTTGAAACTGTGCACTCCTGTGAACTTTGGAAGCCAATCTTAACCAATCAGGATGGAGTCTGAGAAATCTGAAAGACCCGTTTCGTTGAATGGCTCTAGAGAGACTGTGTACCAATTTGCGCGATGTTTGGACAAAATCTGTAGGTGTACTGTGCAAAAACTTGTTTTGCACAAAGCGGCCTCCTGGTGGCGCTATAACAGGCCGTTCTGGAAATGTTGTTGCACACAGTGTGTGTGCAAAATTTGGCATCGACCGGGTTAACGGTGCCGGAGATTAGCTGCTCACGGACACACACACGGACGGACGGACGGACACACGGACGGACGGACGGAGTGCAAAACATACTCTCCCCCCATGCCTTCGGCCTGGTGGAGACAATTAACTCAATGTCTGATTGTCTGTCTGTCTGTGTGTCAGAAACACCGCCGTAGCTCCTCACTGCCTGCACCAATCGCTCCCACTTTTCACACAGGCATTGACCATAATAATACGGAGGTCTTAACGAAGCCCTTTTTCCAATTTAACAAATTGGAAAAAGCGTACCCCAGTAGTGGGGAGGTGCTGACCGCAGCAGATAAAACTTTGACTTAAAGAAAGGAAAGAGGCCGCACAGCAGGTACTTCTCTCCCTACCGAAGAAGGCATATCTTGCTTGCCGAAACGTTGGTTTAATAAAGTGTCTAGCATGGTGACTACGAGCTGTGCTGTGGCCTCTTTCCTCTCTTAGTCACACTTCATTAGGTTGACACCAACAGAAAATGTCACCACACAAAGACACACTACACATCCAATCCTCCAGTAAGTAGTTCTCTGTTTCTGTATCCAATCCTCCAGTAGTGCTCTGTTTCTGTGCACACAAAGACACACTACACATCCAATCCTCCAGTAAGTAGTGCTCTGTTTATGTGCACACAAAGACACACTACACATCCAATCTTCCAGTAAGTAGTGCTCTGTTTCTGTGCTCACACAAAGACACACTACACATCCAATCATCCAGTAAGTAGTGCTCTGTTTCTGTATCCAATCCTCCAGTAGTGCTCTGTTTCTGTGCACACAAAGACATTAATACACATCCAATCCTCCAGTAAGTAGTGCTCTGTCTCTGTGCTCACACAAAGACATTAATACACATCCAATCCTCCAGTAGTGCTCTGTTTCTGTGCACACAAAGACATTAATACACATCCAATCCTCCAGTAGTGCTCTGTTTCTGTGCACACAAAGACATTAATACACATCCAATCCTCCAGTAAGTAGTGCTCTGTCTCTGTGCTCACAGAGTTGATGTTCCATCCATGCAGCGGCAGCAGCTCCACAAAGAATGTCTGTGTGACATCGTCGTCGACATCATCTTCTTGGCTCTCAATTATTTTTGATTGAGTTCATTTAATACCTCTATTATCAGTCGCATGACGTAAATACAATATAATACAATACGGTACTATGCAGTGTATTTTCACAGCATGCTACTGAAACTTAGCCTGGTGAAACCACTCCCCCTGCTGGACAACATTTGCATTCTGCCAGCAGGGAGAGTCTGGGAACTCTCAGGCAGAGACGATGTACTCCGGTCGAATTCTGGCCGGAGCGATATGAGGCCGCTAGAGGCGGGATCAACGCGAGACTGATGACATATTGAAGCGCTGCCACAGCGCAAATGTAAACACAACCTAACAAGACTACAACCCTAATGTAAACACAACCTAACAAGACTACAACCCTAATGTAAACACAACCTAACAAGACTACAACCCTAATGTAAACACAACCTATAACAAGACTACAACTCTAATGTAAACACAACCTAACAGGACTACAACTCTAATGTAAACACAACCTAACAAGACTACAACCCTAATGTAAACACAACCTAACAAGACTACAACTCTAATGTAAACACAACCTAACAGGACTACAACTCTAATGTAAACACAACCTAACAAGACTAGGGCCTGTATTTTGCGCGTCTTAAGTACCAGGTCTTATTCCCTAACTTGAGTAAACTAAAGACCTGGAGGCGTGTTCAATGCTCTTTGGCCACTCAGAATAGCCAAATGGCATTGATCACGCCTCCAGGTCTTTAGTTTACTCAAGTTAGGGAATAAGACCTGGTACTTAAGACACGCAAAATACAGCCTTACAACTCTAATGTAAACACAACCTAACAGGACTACAACTCTAATGTAAACACAACCTAACAAGACTACAACCCTAATGTAAACACAACCTAACAGGACTACAACTCTAATGTAAACACAACCTAACAGGACTACAACTCTAATGTAAACACAACCTAACAAGACTACAACTCTAATGTAAACACAACCTAACAAGACTACAACCCTAATGTAAACACAACCTAACAGGACTACAACTCTAATGTAAACACAACCTAACAAGACTACAACTCTAATGTAAACACAACCTAACAGGACTACAACTCTAATGTAAACACAACCTAACAGGACTACAACTCTAATGTAAACACAACCTACTCTAATGTAAACACAACCCAACAGGACTACAACTCTAATGTAAACACAACCTATAACAGGACTACAACTCTAATGTAAACACAACCTAACAAGACTACAACTCTAATGTAAACACAACCTAACAAGACTACAACTCTAATGTAAACGCAACCTATAACAAGACTACAACGCTAATGTAAACACAACCTAACAAGACTACAACCCTAATGTAAACACAACCTAACAGGACTATACAACTCTAATGTAAACACAACCTAACAAGACTACAACTCTAATGTAAACACAACCTAACAAGACTACAACTCGAAATTATTATGGAGATATCAAATGTTTGTCCCGCTGCTTCCGGGTTCATCGTTTCTGCTTGAGAGATCCCAGATGCAGGCAGGAGGAGGGAACTGGTGAACTCAATACTGCCACCATCTGGTGGAGTCAGGTTAACTGAAACTCTCCACCTCAGATACTATAAAGCTTGATCACACCTCGTTGCATGACGGTGTCGCTCACAGAAAATAGGCGATCGACAAGACGACAAGACACATTGCATTGCGATGAGACTTAAGTGAAGCATAATCATACCAACAATTATGACACTGTGTGAGGTTCTGCTGCCAGATGTTAACATTTGTAAGAAACTCACTGGGTTCCCGGCGTTGTCAAGAGATTGGTGCGGGTGAAATATAGGCACAAATTACTTTCTAGTCTAGCTCAGTGTCTGGTTCGGCCCAAAAGGGGTGAAAAGTTGACGCTTACGTAACTCTGTATAACTCTGAGAGTGTAGTAATGGATTTATTTATCTTACATCTCTAGGACTCCAATCTACGTAATTATCGACAATTTAGCTTGTAAGCAGCACAAGACCTTCAATTACATTCACAGCTGGGGAGATTAACGTACTTGTGATTTTCTACAGTTGTAATGTTAATCACCATTAGAAGCTACTTAGACGTTTTATGAATATGGCCCCTAGCTGCAGCACACGTTCTCCAGCTGGCATGGTTCAATGCAAAGCATGAAGTACGATTTATAAGAGTGCTAAAAGTATTATTAGAAATGAAGGAGAGTGGCACAGGCTTATCCGTGTTAATAACAGTATTAACAGTGAACGTTCCTGCAATTCTGTCACAATTCAGAAACACTCATCCATTACAGAATAATATAATGAAATTGGCCTTTATTCTTGGCTTCTGTACAAGAATGAGATCCCATTGAGATGTCTCTCAAAGGCATGGACTGGAGACAGTTTTTTTAATTATGTCATATTTTAGTCATCTGAAAAGTTTAGTTTTAGTCTAGTTTCAGTCGACTAAATCTACAGTTAATGTTGGCGACAATTTTCTTTTATTTTGGCGGGCCTTGATGGTGTCATAATGCCTTATTTTACACTTGCTGAAAATAACCTTAAAAAAATATTTTAAATATATACATTTAAATATTCACGCGTCGCAGATCTCTGCTGTTTTCTGAGCACAAACCAAACGTTAGTTCTTCTCCACTAGTCCCTCAAACATTTCAGTAGAGTTTTTATCTGTTGACGAAATTGTCAATATATTATTATTTAGTCTTAGTTGTAGTCATCATAGCTAGGTTTTTATTTTGTTTCGCCAGTCGACGGACAGTTTTCATCATAGTTTTTAGTCGACGAGATTAACCCATTTTGACCTGAGATCAGATCTAAAAATGTCTGAAAAAGCTATGTTTCTATGTCAGTGGTTCTTCGATTCAAAAGAAATAGCAGGCCAGACTCGGTGGCACGCTATGAGCTTGTAGATCTGCTATTTTTCAATAGCTAAAGCATAACATAATGCTAATAAAGAGTGACGTCTCCCTGGCGACCAACACACCCACGTGTCAGTCAACCATGACTGAACCCTGCCTTCACACCCAGAACAGAACCCTGCCTTCACACCCACATTTAGAGCATCGGCCCAAAGACTAAAGTGCAAAGCTAGCAAAAAGTGCCACCTGTGCAAATACCTTTTATGAATGGCAAACATTCTGTCACGGAAGCTTTTTACAGATGACTGAGAAGATTCAAAGAACAAAAGCAGAACAGGGAAAGTTGACATAAATCTCAACGCATGACAAACAAAAACCAAGACATTTGACGTCGTAGAGTATTAAAGTCTAAAGTAATTCCCAAGGTCCACACTCCACAGCTTAACAACTTAAGCCCTATTACTTGGTTTTATGACATAGGAAAATAGCCAATCTATATGGTTACGACACGTGTCCGTTATTCACTTTGTGACACTTTCTTTTGACAGTATACTATAGTTCTAATGAATCCATAATCCATGAAAAGACTCACTCTATCGTGACAGCCTTTTCACAAAGAGATGGAAGGTCCAGACAGTTCCGGTCTTGCTGCCCATTCTCTCTCTCTCCCACAGATGGTCAGATTTCAAAGTAACCAAACAAGGAGTGAGGGAGGAATGAGGACGAGGGGGAGAGAGAGACTACTTTCTGTTTATGATCATACATGTCCGCGCTGTCACTGCTACAACTTAGAGGGTCAAAGGAAGGTGAGGCGCCCCCTTATTTCACGCTGCAACAGACAGACAGACAGGCCGGGGGCCGGGGCTAAACCCAAACCAAACCAGTGCTGAGCACGGTGGTCCCCCTTCCACCCCACCCCCCTCGTGCAAGCTACTTTCACTACAGACAGTGATTAATGAACACAGTTGTGCTATGTCCCTCTCCACTGACACCCCCCCACACACAGACACACAGACACACACACACACCCCTCCTTGATGGGGTGCGTCCACGCTATACTCGGTCAGCGAAATCTATCGTTCTCCGTTGACCTGGGGGAGGCTGTTTCCTGCTCGCTTTCCTTTGTGGATGTGTGTAGTGTGTACGAGACAAGGGAGGCAGCAGATGGAAGGTATAGGCGGTCGGCCGTTGCTAACAGCCCTTTATTACCGGAGTAATGTATGGCCATTATAGGTGCTTAAGACACAAGGCAGAGTGAATGGGGGGGGGGGGAGAAAGAAAAGGAGGGTGTGCAGCAGCGGCGCCTAATTACAGTGATGAACTCATTTTACTGTCTCTGCCTGTCAGAACGCCTGCATGGCTTTCATCTTGGTTTCATCCAGAGGAGGAGAGCACACACAGAGAGCACAGAGGTTCTGCCAAGGTCTTAAAATAAATAATCCTTTGACATTGTGGCCTGATTAAAGGCCTGCCGCACGGATATGAATACGCTGTCATAAATGTGAAGATGTGTCGTCCACCATCCCCAGACAAGTCCTCTGCCATCAGCGATCTGTAGACTCTGTACCCACTGGAAGGCAAGGCAGGCCTGTCTGTATATACTCTAGTCTGTCTGTACCCACTGGAAGGCAAGGTGTGATCTGACTGATCTCATCCTCAGTGACAACCTTAGACTACATGCAGCCTCTGAAAGTCATGAAGCTATAAAGAGCCTTTGCTCATTATTGATATATAACCATCAGTGGTGGAAATTGGAAAAGGTGCTTGCATGTTTTACTTGAGTAAAACGTATCAATACTGCAATGTAGAATTACTCTGTTACAAGTAAAGGTCCTGAATAAAACATTTTACTTGAGTGAAAGTACAAAAGTATTGGCATCAAAATGTACTTAACCCATTCTGGACGGGAACCCCTTTTGGTGTTTGAAGCATTCTGTTATACTTTAGCTATAGCTCATAGCTAAAGCTAAAGCTCAAAGCTATAGCTAAAGCTTGGTGCCGCGCTACGAGCTTGCAGATGTGCCTTTTTTCTTTATCGTGAAAATGTGCCTCAAATCTTTGAATATATATTCTTTCAGAGATTTTAACTCAAATCTTTGCTTCTGGGGGGGTTCCTGCAACAACATATTTTTAGATGGGGTTCAGCGGCCTCTTACATATCATTTTTGGGTTCCTTGACATGACATTTTGAGCACCACACTGATACAGAAACATGAGGTATTTCAGAAAACTGTCATGATTTAGAAGACATTTTTTCAAATTTCGACGTCAGGCCTAAATGCAAAATGTGAGCACTTTTCCCCAGCACTGCTTTAGAGGCAGAGCTGTTTTATTATGCATCCTAACCCCTGCATTAATCACAACCTCAGTGCTTAGTGTTCACGGTGTCAACATGTCTTGTGCTTCTGATGGACAACAACACTGCTTAGAGTGTATGTTAACAGGTCCATGTTAACACCCCGAGCGACAAGGACGGAGTTCTCCGTTCAAATCAATTAGTAACGCCCAGCGCTCAGGACGGAGATTGATAAAAGGACGGGAGATTTATTGATATCAAAATCGCATCGCATCTCTCCACAGGCTGGGAGCGTCTGTTGGACAACATTCAATGTCATTTCCGGTCATCGGAAATGTCCCCCCCCCCCATTTTAGCCAATGAGACCGAAAATCTTAAAAAACGTGAATAACTCTTGATCTAAATCATTCCGTCCAATTCCTAAGCAAAGATCATGTGTTAGACGGCCCACCGCGGTCCCGTCGCTAGAGTCGCCTCAGAATTAATCATGCCTCCCGTTGTTGTCGATCGCCTCGGGGGTGTTTTGGCTACATCTACAATCTAGCTACTTCAGCTACATCCGGGATAGCGCCCTGGTCCGTCGCTAAATGTGCTCCGTTGCTATAAATGGCTCTGATTTATTGGATTAAATAACCCCTAGAGTCTGGTGTGTTAAGAGCCGTCTTGGACGGTGTCTGGCCTGTTTCCCCTCGAGGCGAGAGAGAGCCCGAGAGTGTTTGCTTAGCTCTTCGCATGCTGCCGTGGGGCAATGCCGAGTTAATGGGGGTGAACGCAGACCCGTAATTATGGCAAATTATCTTTAATAAAGCCAGGTGTAATTGACCAATATTAATGGTCCTCTCTCAGGCTAGCAGGAAGTGGTAGCTGACCTCGTGTCCCTGGTGAGTGTCGACCTCCCAGAGCTCAAGAGGTCAAGCCATGATGATGCAGTCATCATCACCACCCCCCTCATCCCCCCCCCCCCCCTCCCCTGGCCATGCTTAATTAGGGTCTAGTGTAGGTTAGAGGCCAAGGTGATTATTCCTATGTTCTAGCTCATGGATTCCATCATATAGCGAGGTGGCGGGTTGCATTTGAAACTGAAACTTGAGCGACATGAACTACTACAGCCATATAAGTGCACTAACGTTATTTATTTCCATATTTATTTAATAAACACAGTACGCACGCACCGAGTGGCGAGCTACGAGCTTGTATAGGTCTGCTATTTTTTGAAAAATCATGAAAATGTGGCACAAATCTTTGAATATATATTCTTTCAGAGCGAACGTTTTTAACTCAAATCGTTGCTTCCAGGGGCGTCCCTGGAACAACATATTTTCAGATGGCGGCCGGTGGCACCACTGACACATAGAAACATGGGTTTTTTCAGAAAACTGTCAGGATTTAGAAGGCATTTGTAGAATCGTGCTCAGGTCTAAATGGGTTTTAAGGAGAATTATCCCCTGTATTCCATCAGTGGAGACACGGGCTCACCTGCAGCAGCAGGACATTATAGTGAAAGTCCCACACAGTGTGTATAGGACTGGGTCGGGTCCAGAGCCCAGATGATGAAGCTATAATATATATATTATATGTTTACTCTCTGCTGCCTGCTGACCTCCTTTTGTCTTCCCCTCTGTCTCATGATCGTCTTGGCTGAGGTCAGCTGTCTGGCGCTCTGATGTAAACAACAAGCCCCTAATCGCCTCCGTTTCTCCTTCACAACTCCCTTCATATCACTGGCTGCCTGTTTTTAAGACGCAGACTTTGTGCACGCACGCACGCACGCACGCACGCACGCACGCACACACACACACAAACAAGGCACACTTCCCCCGACCCCCCCCCCCCCCCCCCTGTCTTTATTACAGTCTGTCTGCTCATGTTGTCTGAGATTCAGCGCTGATGTCAGTGGACTTACATAACCATTTAAAGTCACAATACTCAACAGCCGTGAAAATTTAATTGTGGATTATATACTTTATATACTTCATGCATTCAATCAAGAAGCAATGAGTTCTTAACTCCTCTTCCTTTTGGTATACAAATCAAGCACCCCTCTGTCCTAAACAAAAATGTCAAGCAGCTGCAGTGCTTGTTAAAAATTCAACAAATTCCCATTCACATGTTTGAGTATTTCTGATTGAATAACCAACCAGGCCGACGACTAACCTAACGACCGCCTGCCTGCCTGTGCCGTTACACGTCGTCAGGGCCCAGATGCGACAGCTGGCCGGGGTCCAATATCTCAATGGTTTCACCCTAAACCCTCCTCCTACGGAGGGTGTTAGCTCTCCATTCAAAGCGGTCATTAAAATCTCACCGTCGTCACTATGCCTGCAGGGCAGGCGGTAACTGGGCCGGCCCCGCTGTGTGTGTTCCGATAACAATAAGAGAGGGTGGAGCTGCCCCGTTAGGTGGAGTTCATCGTAGCCTGAGTTATAGTGTCCAGGAGGGAGGAAGGTGTGGGCGGGCAATTACAGGCCAGGCCTGTAGCAGCATCCGCGCTAATTTGAGTGTCAGCTGGTGGTGGTGTTGCACGGGGAGATCCTTCCCCCCCCCCCTCCGTTTAAGGAGGTTGAATTATGGTGACATCGGAATGAAAGGCGACAGAGAGAGGAGGAGAGCCATGTATTGGTTTTGTACTTTTGGAGCACACACACACACTTCCATCAGTGATGATGATGGCCTTTGTACAAACCAACGTGCACACACACATGTACACTTTCTTACAACAAGTGGCCCCTAAGGTTATACGTATAGGGCCAGGGGGGGCTTTATTTGGGAAGATGATGAGAGGCAAGCCCGGTTTCCCAGGCCCCTTCTCTCTCTAATGAACTCTCAAGGATAAGATCGACCCAATTAATTGGTTCTGTGGTTTAATTGCACAAGTCTCTCAGAGCAAGGTTTGGCAACACTCCCATTCTGCCCGTCCGCCCCCCCATCCGTCCGCCCCCCCCCCTCTGTCCCCACTATACTCTCATTCATTCTCTTAACACCCATTCTGACCTGAGATCAGATTCTAAAAAAAATTCTTCTACATCCTGACAGTTTTCTGAAAAAGCTATGTTTCTATGTCAGTTGTTCTTGGATTTTTCAAAAATAGCAGACCTACAAGCTCGTAGCGCGCTATGAGCTTGTAGATCTGCAATTTTTCAATAGCTAAAGCATAACATATAATGCTAACACCAAAAGGGGTTACCGACCCAGAATGGGTGATCACTGCTCTTTGGCTATTCTGAGTGGCCAAAGAGCAGTGATCATTGGACGCTCTTAGGGCCGATTCATACTCCTATTTTACCGCTGTTTCGGCGCTGTATAGTGCCGAAATGATTTCGGCTCGTCAGAAATTTTCAGTAGCACCGAAGAGCCGACTTTAGAACGGTACCCGCCCCCCCGAACCTCAAATTACGTCAAATTGTAGGCTTTACAGCGCCGAACCGACTTTTATTCGGCTCTAAAATAGGAGTATGAATCGGCCCTTAATCCTGAGCGATTTACAGTGTAGGCAAGAACAACACAAGGTTAATACATCAAATCACATTCAAAGATAATCATCGAGAATCATAAGTATAAGCTATAAGAATCTAACTTCTGTCCCACAGTAGAATATCTATATATAGTATACACTATAGAGTGGTATGTCTACAGAAAATGTTATCTAAGCTTCTTTCCCGTTGCCGTCTCCCTGCTGAACTCTGCCCCCACCCCAAGGACATTGAACTCTGACCCCCTTCCGTCCCTCTACCCATCTGAACTCATATGTATGTTCATTAGCATGTTAGAGTGTGGGTATGTGTGCATGCTAAATGCTATACATGCATTACTTGCACTGTACAGTTATTTCCTCTCATGTACTTATTATTCTTGGTTCTCCCATCATACTCATTACTATTTATTCTATTTATTATTCTGTATACATTACTGTACATACTGTACATTTTTCTGTATTCTCTCATTTACTGTATTGCACTTGGGTGTTTTCAGACGACGGTGGAAGAAATGTAGGACGTCAGTCAGTCCTACATTTCTAAACCATTTCAAAAATGGCAAAAGAACACTAGCTCTATACCCGCTGCTCGCAACGCGTTGTGATGCAATGCATTGTGAGCTTGTAGATCTGCTATTTCCATGCCTCACCCTTGTTGTAACACAGTATTATTATTATTACAGGGCTTAACCCATTTAGACCTGATAACTGATTGTACAAATGTCTTCTAAATCCTGACAGTTTTCACAAAAATCCATGTTTCTATGTCAGTCGTTCTCAAACATTTTCATGTCAAGGACTCCCAGAATTGGCCGCTGACCCCCATCTGAAAATATGTAGTTCCAGGGAGTGACCCCCCCCCCTCAGAAGCAAAGATACAGAGTTAAAAACGTTCGCTCTGAAAGAATATATATTCAAAGATTTGCGCCACACTTTCACGATTTAAAAACAATAATTGCAGATCTACAAGCTCTAACATAATGCTTAATAAAACACCAAAAGGGGTTCCCGGCCCGTCCAGAATGGCTTAAGGGGTGATTCACGTTACCTCCCACTGTTCTTTTTGCAATAACCCTAAAGCTAAAGGAAAGAGAACAGCTCCAGTGGAGCAGAAACACAAACTGTGTGTTTGTCAAAGTAGGAGATGCCCGTGTCTGGTTGTGGTCTCGCTCTCTCTCTCTCTCTCTCTCACTCCTCCTGACCCCCGCCTTATCTCTCTCTCTCTCTCTCTCTCTCTCTGACCGCAAGTGTGAGGAATTTAATATCTGTCTTGCCCAAAACCATCACACGCTACGCACCCCCCTCCCGTTCCCACCTCCAGGACAGAACAGCTGCTCGGGCAAAAAGCCGATTGGATCCAGAAGTTTCTGCTGGCGTTGTGCTTTTTTAATCACAAGAAGCCCCATCCGTCTGTCTCAATGCTCCACAACATCATCTGCAGTGCACATTTCATGACATTAGACTCTAGAGTGCAGAGTGACCTGGAATGTCATTGTTTTGATTGTGTGCGTGTGCGTGTGCGTGCGTGCGTGCGTGCGTGCGTGTGCGTGTGCGTGTGTGTGTGTGTGTGCGTGTGCGCGCGTGTGTGTGTGCGTGTGAGCATATTGGAGAATCAAAATGGTGGTCAGTGAAGGATAAACAATGTGCCTCAGGGTTGTGTGTGTTTCCCTTCCTACTGTATGTACACTAATAAGCCTGCATGTGTGACACATCCCAGTCTAGTGTAGAGCTCTACTGTACCATGCAGGCACGCCCAATAAAACATATTTTCACCAAAGTCTCATCCAAAACCTCATTGTACATTTTACTATAGGCTATACTAGTAGAATGTAGGTTAATCAGCCTATCCTTTATAAGGGCCAGGGCAGCAGTGGCTCAGGGGTTAGAGTGGCGGGTAGAGTGGCCGGATTGGAACCGTGAGGTTGCCGGTTCGAACACGGGCTCCCCCAGAGTTTGTGTCAAACGAAGTGTCCTTGAGCAAGACTCTGAATTGCTCCCGATGTGCAGGTTGGTACCTTGCATGGTTTCCTCTAGCCTGGCTAATAAGCCAGACCGAATCAGCCGTTGGCACAAAAAGAATTTGCCTGCCGGCGGATTACGGTCTGGAGAAGCTCAATTGTATACGCCCATTTCCTACACCAGAGAACTGATGTGGCCAATCGGGACACGGTATGCAATATGGGCGGGCTTTGGTATACAGTGACGTTCAATGCTTGAGACCTTTGACTGACAGCAGCTCTGACCAATTGCGTCAAAGAGAAAATGTTGAACCCGCCCCCCGGGAAACAACAAGATCCATACACAGCATCTCCAGACTACAATACCACACGACAGTGTGATTTGAGTCTGGCTTATATTAGCCAGGCTAGGTTTCCTCTGCCATCAGTGTGTGAATGGCTGAATGTAATGCATTCAATATATGTAAAAAGTGCCTTGGATACAAAGGCACTACGTAAATGCATATATATATATAAATAGGGCTGGCTGCGATGGCAGCCACGACTGTCACCATGAGGGACATGAATGAATGAAATCAGCATTGTCAAACACTGATGATTGCATGAGTGCATTGCCGGCAACAAAAACACGGTTGGTGTGTTTGGTTAATTCTCCACGGAGGAGGACACGGTGGTGTTTATTCGGCTGACGAGGAACCAAAGTGAAAGAACCCCCCCCCCCCCAAAAAAAAAAAAAACCCAGTGCCCTTCAACGGTTCACGGAATTGCTCGACCTCTATTGATCCCGAGGGAAATTGGGTTGTCCTCGCCGAGTCTGATGATATCCATGTCTGTGGCTTCAGCCCCCCAAGGTCAGAGTCTACTAGCTGTCACCAACACGTCACCACACCTCATGTCAAACACAAACGCCTCTCAGTCATGAAAATATGGAATAACAGATAAGTATGGGGGGGGGGGGGGGGTAGGAGGAGTGGGGTTTGTAATCGAAAACCATAGAACTCTCTTTAAGCAATATCTTGTCATCCATCCATCAATCCATCCATCCACCCATCCATACATACATCCATACATACATCCATTAGTCCATCTTCTACTGTCTTAAGTCATCCATTAATCTCTGTGCAAAATCAATAAAGAGAACCGCATGTTTGGTTTCCTGACTGGGGGTTGGTAATTTACGTAGGTATGCGGTCTATAGTCTAACTTGGACTCAGGGGGGGGTGGACGCCTCGCTGCCTTGCATAGTCCCCAGTGAATAGGCAGGTTGCCCTTCACTGGTAACCCTATTTTGGAATTATTTTTAAATATATGAAGGTATTGGTATTTTTAATACTATACATACAACATACATACATACATACATACATACATACATCTCAGAAGTTGAAGCAGTTTTTAAGGACCACTTTTAGGCCAGTGCAACAGAGCATGCTTTTGCCTTTTTTTAAACCCTACCCATTTTAACCATACATACATACACTCATCCATCCATTAGTCCATCTTCTACTGTCCTAAGTCATCCATTAATCTCTGTGCAAAATCAATAAAGACAACGGCATGTTTGGTTTCCGTGACTGGGGGGTTGGTAATTTACGGAGGGTAATAAAACCGTACCCACCTCCAGCGGTGCAGCTAATGACTAATTTAGACTTTGTCCTTCAAGCCGTGTCGTGTTGATATTTTTCCCAGTTTCCAAAACCTGTTATGTTCAATGAGCAACACTAATTGATTGGCTAATTACTAAATGGACTAATTAGGCTTAACGCTTTGAGGAATGGGTTCTTTCCTTGCAGGTGATTTACCAACGGGTACCCCCAGTGCATTGAGCTTAACGCTGGTATAGTTTGGCTCCATCTGGAATGTGCTCGCTGGCTGACACCGGGAGGACAAAGGTCGCCCAATCGTCTGCCACCATTTGACTTAGTTGCGGTAAATTGAGCATTTATCGGACAAACATCAAAAGGTTAAAAAATTCTTATCATTCCTTGTTCATAGTTACCTCATAATGTCTACCATATGCTCTTTTTACAAAGACGCTATTCTGCTAACAGCGGAGCAGACACCGTGGAGCGGAACAGTAGGATTGTTATTTATTTAGTTTTTAAGTCAGTGAAAACAAAGAAATGCTGATACAAAAGATTATATCACAAGAAATGCTATACCTGTTCATTGTTCACAAACATATTACGAAGCTCGAATTACTTTAGCTATTGAAAAATAGCGAAAATGAGGCACAAATCTTTGAATATATATTCTTTCAGAGCGATTGTTTTTTAACTCAAATCTTTGCTTCTAGGAGTTCCCCTGGAACAACATACTGTAGATGGGGGTCCACGGCCAAATACAAATACAAATTCTGGGGGTCCTTGACATGAAAAAGGTTGATCACCACTGAATAGAAAACTTTTCAGAAAACTGTCGTGATTTGTAGAATTTGTAGAATCTAAATCTAAGGTCTAAAATGGGTTAAGACACCATCATTTTGTACATCGTCAAGGTCAAGACGTTTATTGTTAACGTGTGTAGTACTGGGCTTTAACCCATTCTGAACGGGCACCCATTTTGGTGTCAGCATCATGTTATGCTTTAGCTATTGAAAAATAGCAGATCTACAAGCTCATATCACGCCACCGAGTGGCGTGATACGAGCTTGTAGGTCTGCTATTTTTTTTTAAATCGAAGAGCGACTGTGACATTTCTAGAATCTGATCTCAGGTCAGAATGGGTTAATCAGACCAGTGTGTGTGTCCAGTGGAAACCTTGTATGAATCTCAGGTCAGAATGGCTTTAACTCACATTATAACATTTCAAAGTCCCACTGCATGCAACCGCTGGCTGTTCCCAGTGTTGTAATCCCACGTGCCAAGAGAAACAGTGTGACCAGGTGCAAACGGCTAAGCTAACCGCGGTGTGTGTGTGATACTGAACCACTAACCATCATGTTGATGATGAATGGTGGGACTCTGAGCTATGGGATACAGTTGAAGAATGACGAGAATGGAACACTTGTACTCCCACTGTGTCTCGATCTGGTGCCTTTAATGTCTCCGCGACCACAGTTGTGGTGGTACTGCTGCGATGTACTGTACAGTGGCTATATATTACTGGTGGAATATAACTTAACCCATTTAGGCCTGAAAAAAAAATTTTTTTTTAATGTATTTTTTTCTGAAAAACCTCATGTTTCTATATCAGTGGTTCTCAATATTTCATGTCAAGAACCCCAAAAATTATATATAAAATATGTCATTCCAGGGACCTCCCCAGAAGCAAAGATTTGAGATAAGAACGTTCGCTCTGAAAGAATATATTCAAACATTTGGGCCACATTTTCATGATTTTTCAAAAATAGCAGACCTACAAGCTCGTAGCGCGCCACTCGGTGGCGCGCTATGAGCTTGTAGATCTGCTATTTTTCAATAGCTAAATTATAACAATGTTTGAAACACCAAAAGGGGTTCCCGCCCAAAATGGGCTAAGTACATTTACGTAAGTGCTGTACTTATTACTTAAGTACAATTTTGAGGTATTTGTACTTTACTTGAGTATTTCCAATTCCCAAATACTTTCACTTCGACTTTAAATACATTTTGGATCCAAATATTGTACTTTTTACTCCACTACAGTTATTTGACAACTTTAGTTATACTATTTACTTTACTTTGTAGATTTTGATTATCAGTAAAACATACATTAAACACTTCAGCCCGCTGTACACATTTCGGCCATTTGAAAATAGCAGATCTACAAGCCCACCATGTGTTGCATCGCGACGCATTGTAGGCTTGTACATCTGCTATTTGTGAAACTTTCTGAACGGGAACCCATTTTGGTGTTGGCATTATGTTATGCTTTAGCTATTGAAAAATAGCAGATCTACAAGCTCATAGCACGCCACCGAGTGGCGCGCTATGAGCTTGTTGGTCTGCTATTTTTGAAAAATAGCAGAACGACTGACATTTTTAGAATCTGATCTCAGGTCAGAATGGGTTAATCAGACCAGTGTGTGTCCAGTGGAAAACCTCGTATGAATCTGATCTCAGGTCAGAATGGGTTAAGTGGTACATTCTGCATAATCCGTACGTTCTACTTCTGTTACTTTAAGTACATTTTGAAGCCAGTATACTTTTGCACTTTTTACGCAAAAGTATAGCCTACATTTTGAATTCCGGGTACTTTTACTTGTAACGTATATAGTATAGTTGTACAGTACATTGCAGTATTATTGATACTTTGACTTAAGTAAAAACAGAGTAAATGTTTTCGCCACTGAGTTGCGGTTGGATACTTACAGGGCGTACAGTGGATATTATATACAGCTCCCTGCCCACATTGGAAAAGGGAGGCTACAAGCTCAAAGGGAGATCTACAAGCTCATAGCGCGCCGCCGAGTGGCGCGCTATGAGCTTGTAGGTCTGCTCTTTTTGAGAAAATCGAAGAACGACTGACATAGAAACATAGCTTTTTCAGAAAACTGTCAGGATGTAGAAAACAATCAGATAGGACTCTTCATTAGGATGAATGGGCTGCCAATGGGAAGTTGCACCTATAGGCAGAACCTTTCCATTAACTTATATGGTAAGATGGCCGCGCAGGGTCTGCATATGGAGAAGGAGAATAATAGCCCTGGCCTGGTCCTCTTCCAGCTGGCTGCCAGCCCAGCTCCTGCCATGCTAGCACGCTGCCATTGTCCTTCATAGGTCTCTCACGGTGATTAGAGAATGAAAATAGACAGACAGACAGACATGTATCTGCTGCTCCTCTGCATGAGAACAAAGAACAACTTGAGCTTCATCCACTCCATCGTACGTCAAACAGCGAAAGCCCATCGATCTATACGCGCTCCTCATAACGCTCTCATAACACGAATGTGTCGTAGTTTTGAAGATCTGCTACTCTTTATCCCATTCTGACCTGAGATCAGATTCATACGAGGTTTCCACTGGACACACACTGGTCTGATGAACCCATTCTGACCTGAGATCAGATTCAAAAAATGTCAGTCGCTCTTCGATTTTTCAAAAAATAGCAGACCTACAAGCTCGTAGCGCGCCACTCGGTGGCGCGCTACGAGCTTGTAGATCTGCTATTTTTCAATAGCTAAAGCACGACATCAACAACAAAATGGGTTCCCGTTCAGAATGGGTTATTTACCCCCACCGCCCCCCAGAAAAAAGCCAGGGTTAATTTGATTAGGCAGCAGATCGATATAAACTGAGATTAAATCCACTTTGTGTTTCTCGGCTGAGGAGAACGTCAGAGTAATAATTATTATTACAAAAAAAGTGCACGATGCAATTACTGTATATACACGTGACTAGCGTAAAGGTTACAAACGGTAGCCTATACGTCTACTTCAAGCTGAATGTTGTTGTTATTCTCCATGTCATGTCTAGTATGAACTGATTGCATATAGCGGAGCCTAAATGGAAACACGACCGCAAGGATTCAATAAATCAATCAAAGCCTCCTTTGGCCCTCCATGCAGAATCAAAGCCTCCTCTGGCCCTCCATGCAGAATCAAAGCCTCCTCTGGCCCTCCATGCAGAATCAAAGCCTCCTCTGGCCCTCCATGCAGAATCAAAGCCTCCTCTGGCCCTCCATGCAGAATCAAAGCCTCCTCTGGCCCTCCATGCAGAATCAAAGCCTCCTCTGGCCCTCCATGCAGAAGCATTCATGTCGTCCTCAGTGACTGTATTTTGCTGTATTTTGCGTGTCTTAAGTACCAGGTCCATAGACTGTAAAAAGAATATGGACAAAGCGTTCCCCGGGTCTAACATGGACGTAAAATGAAGCCTGTTATTCCTGCACTGTAAGTCGCCATCTTTCTAGATCTGTTTGGGCCCAGCTGGCCCATTGGCTGGCTCCGTTTGGGCCCAGCTGGCCATTGGCTGCCCAGACAACGAGGCGGGACTCCCCCCCTTCTTCTCCGTTGGTTTTTATTTTGACTCGAGTGTGTGGGGACTCCCGATCATAGACTGTAACGGTAGCCATGCCCCTCAGAACATACGCAACTTTATGGTCATTTATTTTATAAATGGGACCATAATTTTCCAAAAAGAATATTATGACATTAGAAATTAGACTTTAAACTAGTGACTGGAAGCAGAAAGTATTCATGACCATGTTTATTAAGGTAATACAGTCTAGGTGAAGTTGGGCCCAAATACATGGACTTCTATGGGGCTATGGGTTTTTTTGGGTCCAGTGACAGCGCCACAACAGGCCATTATATGAACTTTCAGGAGTTTCAGGCTTCACAAAATATCTGTCTGACTGCCCCCCTGACCAGGTCTTATTACTTAACTTAAGACCTGGAGGCGTGGTCAATGGTCTTTGGCCACTCAGAATAGCCAAATGGCATTGATCACGCCTCCAGGTCTTAAGTTAAGTAATAAGACCTGGTACTTAAGACAATACAATACAGCCCACAGTGTTGATTTCGGCGACAAAAAAACGAAGACGAAAAATGTCCGTCGACTACCTTTTTCCACTGACGAGAACTAAATGGAAACTAAATCAAAACTAAGCTACGATGACTAAAACTAAGACTAAATATACTGACAATGTCGTCGACAAATAAAAACTAGACTAAAATGTTAGGAAGGGACCAGTGGACAAGAGATCCAGTATAAGTAATTTATTATACAATTAGTTGCATGCTGAAAACATCTACAAGCTCGACACGTTGTGGGCTATTTTCAGCAAGTGAAAGAAAACATAATTCCGACGGCATCAAGGCCCGCCCAAATACACTCTGTTCGACTAAACCAACCGTAGATTCAGTCGACTAAAATCTTATGACATTTAGTCGACTAAAACTAACCTAAACACTAAAAACATTCCAGGTGACTAAAAAATGTGACTAAAACTAAATTCTATGAAAAAACTAAAAAATCAAAATGACTGCTGCCAAAAACAACACCGGCTGCCTCCCTGCCTCATAGCATTGCTCCCCAACAGAAGGAGATCATGTTTGTTCTTGGCCGCGGATGCGCTGAATCCCCGCTGAACGGGGAGAGCTGGGCCGTATCCTGGCCCTCCTCCAAGGAGAGGACCATCTGTCCTCTGGACTGAGAGAGAGAGAGAGAGAGAGAGAGATAGGCTATAGGCGGGCCCGGCCGGCCCTCACCTTTTGTGGCAGAGAGAGAGAGAGAGAGAGAGAGAGAGAGGACGGGGATGGGTGGGTTCCATCATGTGGGGCCCATGCAGGCCAAGCCAAGCCCAGCGGGGCCTCCAAAAATAAAAAGCACCACCTATTATCATTCGGCACAGATCGCTCCTCTCTCCAGCAGCCACGCTGTTATTGCTGCAGTGCTCACCCTTTGCGCTCCTCTGGGAGATAGAGAGACAGAGAGAGAGAGAGAGGGGGGGGATGAGATAGAGACAGAGCGAGTGTCTCTCTCACACACTATCTCTGTTTCCCAGATCTCTCCATTATCTCTCTCTCTCTCTCTCTCTCTCATAACTCTCTCTCATAACTCTCTGTTAAAAAGGGAGTGAGGCGTCCAGACAGGAGGCTGTGAGAGGAAGTGTTTTCTCCCTCTCAGACCAAGGTCAGGCAGAGGCCACGTTGTCAAATTATCACTGAGACGAGGAGGAGGAGGGAGGAGGGGGCGATACGGGGAGGAGGGAGCGATACGGGGAAGAGAGGAGACAGATAGAGAGCCTGAGACCCTTTCCACAGTTCAGAGGGAAAATGCATGCACGCGCGCAGCCGCGCAGCACGCACGCACGCACACAAACAAACACCCATTCACACACTTCGTCATCAGCCACAGGGAACATGGAACTTGTTTACAGTTGCACGCACGCACACACACAAGCACACACGCTCGCACCCATCCATCCATTCACACACTTCGTCATCAGCCACAGGGAACATGGAACTTGTTTACACACACGCATGCACACACAAACGCATGCACACACACACACACACACACACACACACACACACACACACACACACACGTGCATGTGCATACGCATACACACGTGCATAACTGCACGCGCATGCACAGTCAGAAATGCTGACCGGCAGAGCAGCCCTCAGTATGTGTCAACGCTGAGGAACATCCTGAAACAGCCGCCAGAAGAACCCAACCCTCCCTGCCTTTCCCTGGCTTTTACTCATTTCCACTGGAGCTTATTTTCTTTGCAGAGTTTGTTGGTCGGTCGGTCGGGCCTTTTCTGGGTCTTTTTTTGTGTGTGTTTGTTTAGTTGTTTTCCCACCCACTGCTGCTGACAGGAATCTGGCAGAAGAGAGACTTCTTCTGTAATCTCCACCGTCTGTCATAGTGCAGGCGTTTTGACACCGCCGGCCGGGATGGAGGGGGGGGGGGGGGGGGGGGGTGTGTACGGGGCCACTCGGTGGCGCGCTATGAGCTTGTAGATCTGCTATTTTTCAATAGCTAAAGCATAACGTAATGCTAACACCAAAAAGGGCTTCCTGCCCAAAATGGTTTATTCGCTTCTTCTTCTTCTCGACAACAAAGATTCAGCGCCTGGCTGAAAACAAATGGGCCTCTCGGCTGGGTTCCTCGGTGGCGGTGGCGTGCGGCGGAGCATCAGAAAACCATCAGCCCTATCTGACATGTCACACTGTGCTCTGGAACACATTAACCCATTCAGACCTGCAGGGAACCATTCTAAAAAAAACAATGTCTTCTAAAAATCCTATACACAGTTTTCTGGAAAACCCCATGTTTCTATGTCAGTTGGTGCTCAACCTTTTCCATGTCAAGGACCCCCAGAATTATCTAGCTGCGGACCGCCATCTGAAAATATGTTGTTCCATGCAGACTCCCAGCCCAGAAGCAAAGATTTGAGTTAAAAAACGTGCGCTCTGAAAGAATATATATTCAAAGATTTGCACCACATTTTCACGAAAAAAAAAAAAAAAAGCAGATCTACAAGCGCACTCTGTGCCGCGCTATGAGCTTGTAGATCTGATATTTTCCAATAGCTAAAGTATAACATAATGCTTTAAAACCCCAAAAGGCATACCCGCACAAAATGGGTTAATGCAAAGTGAAAGGAAGCAAAACAAATCAAGTCAAATCAAATCATGTGCATCTCAGGAACCACATGGGAATGAGAGAGCATTGCTCCAATATGGATCTCGTGTACTACAGTATGTGGCCAGCCTGTGACGTCAATCATCTATCTAATATACCACTCCAGATTACAGCAAGGTTTCACTCAGGCCCCATTTATTTGACTTCCATTAGTAAAAATATATAAAACATATGCATGCAAAGCATATAAAGTCTTGCATGGAGGTACTATAGCTGGTTGGTTGGCCTACTGGCAGCACATACCAGAAATATGGGGCTGACCGCTTTGCATGATTATCTTTGGACAAACGCATTTGCATGAACGCACCACACACACACACACACACACACACACACACACACACACACACACACACACACACACACACACACACACACACGTGTGCAACAGTGTGGCTTCCCTATATGCAATCTGTATGTATACCAAGTTACTAGTTGTGCAGTTTGTGAATGATGTCCTGACATGATCAATGACGTAGTCTTGGCCAACTATATGGAGTTATGGAGACATTCATACTGGCATCCGAGTATCTCTACAGACTGGCCACGGCCGGGAGGGACAGTGGATCTTATATAGAGCATTATAAATTCACAAAACAAACAGTTGTCGTTGTGAGATATTATATATATATATTAAGCATTCTGTTCTACTTTAGCTATTGAAAAATAGCAGATCTACAAGCTCATAGCGCGCCACCGAGTGGCGCACTATGAGCTTGTAGGTCTGCTATTTTTGAAAAGTCGTGAAAATGTGCCGCAAATCTTTGATTATATATTTCAGAGCGAACATTTTTCACTAAAATATTGGCTTCTGGGGGGGTTTTTACGCATGGCCAGCTGGCAGCACGCATACAAAATGTGAGCCTGATCAGTGTAGTGTGAGATTAGCCGTTGACAGTCAGTCATACACAAACATCTGGGAGACATACAGTACAGTACAGTACATACAGTATACTGTACGTGCATACAGGGAACATACAGTACAGGGAACATCATACAGGGACGTACTGTACAGCCAAATGCCCCCTTCGGCCTCGGGTGCCATAAAAAGGAAGCCCAGCGTGATGTATGAGCAGAGCGATGGTTGCCATGCCTACCTGATTAGGAGAGTCCTTTATCATCACAGCCATAAATCCTATAAGCAGGCGACACAAAGCCCTGCGTGCCATGGTGATAATGAGCCCACTATGGAGCCCTCTATCTCAACTGATGCATTAAATCCATCAGCCACTTGTTGCATTACTAGCCTGTGGGCAGGAGACCATCCCTAAAAGGGACACGAGAGAGAGCGAGGGATAGAGAGACAGAGAGACAGACAGACAGATAGAGAGAGAGAGAGGGAGAGAGAGTCCACAGCACACTTCCCTCCCTCATGCACGCACAGACAGAAATGGTCCAAACTGAAATACTGAAGCACTGAGAAAACCGTTTTTCTGCCTTTCTTCGTCCTTTTTTCCCAAACTTGACTACGGTATAGCGGTGGTCTCAAAAACATAAGGGAAACTTTGACAGGAAAAGACTCGCTCACCGTATATAGAAAATAGAAGTAAAAACTCCTTAGACTGAGACTTAAGAAAATATTTGTTCTTTTATTTTATCATGCTCATAAAGTGCTCTGTGCTCAAAGTGCAATTAAAAAGCTAACGTTTCGGTCCTAAGACCTTCGTCAGTGCCAAACTGAAATACCAACACAACTACAATCTTTTTTATATCCTCCTTCATCCAATAATGACCCAGGAAGGATAGAAAAAGAGGGAAAGATGAAAATAGCAAAAACACACAACAAGCAGAAGTTGAGAGTGAGACAGTGTAGAATAGACCATCCGTTTAGTGGAACGCATACAGCTGCTCTCCTAATGCCTACAGCCCTCTCCTCTCTCCCCTCTCCCCTCTCCTCTCCTAATGCCTACAGCCCTCTCCCCTCTCCTCTCCTAATGCCTACAGCCCTCTCCCCTCTCCCCTCTCCTCTCCTAATGCCTACAGCCCTCTCCTCTCTCCCCTCTCCCCTCTCCTCTCCTAATGCCTACAGCCCTCTCCCCTCTCCCCTCCTCTCCCCTCCCCTCACCTCTCCTAATGCCTACAGCCCTCTCCCCTCTCCCTCTGGAGACCTCTCCTCTCCTCTGACACAAAGCCCCCCCCCCCCCCCCCCCCCCCCAGGCCCCGTGAACAACTGAATGGGCCTAGTGCAATATTACCATATGTAAGAGAAGGTGCAGGCTTCCCTGGATAGAGGGGGACCGTTGGTTGGTGTAGGGTGGGGTAGGGTGGGGGCAACCGTGACATAATTCGAAGTTTTCCTGGCTGACAGGAAAGAGAGCAGAGAAAAAAAAGGGGAAGGAAAAGGCTATTGTTCCTGGGGGAAAAGGCGCGCAGGTCCACCCGGTGACCCTCCAGATGCAGTGTGACGGTCAGGCTTTTTGGAGTGGCCGCCAAGGAGGCAGCAGGAGACCAGAGGAGGAATTCACTCGTCCCGTCCCCCCGCCTGTGAACCACAGCCGGGCACACGGAAAAGACTCCTTCGACTTAACCAAACCAGCAGCAACCATGACCAGCTGAATGAAACCCCAGCAGAGAGAGATGGGTCATCATGGGGAATCCGCCCTCTTTACCCTGATTTGTATGCTGAGCTTTCGTTCCTTCAGCAAGTTAAAGATAAACCATAGATAAGTTAAACCTTTATTGATCCCTGGAAGGGGGGGGGGGGGGGCAGGCAGGAGGGGAGGGGAGGGGCAGCTAGAGGATGGCAGTATAAGTGGACAGGTGGGCTGCTGGTAGGATGCAGTGAGGAAGATTAAAGCCAGCAAACACACCACAGGAGGACCCCGTTCTCCATCGCTATGCAATGAACATTTGGGGCTCCATTTTCGCCACCGCTAAACCCCTCATCCCTTATTTTTTTTTACCATTTTGCAAAACATTTTTGAATAGTGAAAATAGCTGATCTACAAGCTCACAACGTGGCGCGAAGTGTCACGTTGTGTGCTTGTACTACATTGTAGATCTGCTATTTTCACTATAGTTCGGGTCCCGGGCAAACATCTGCATCTCTCTTTTTTGGGCTAAAAGGTTTGAGAACTACTGCTATGAACAACTGTGCAAAGTGACTTCACTTAAACCCATTCTGGGTGGGAGCCCCTTTTGGTGTATTAAGCATTATGTTATGCTTTAGCTATTGAAAAATAGCAGATCTGTAGGTCTGCTATTTTTGAAAAATCGAAGAACGACTGACATAGAAAACTTTAGCTTTTTCAGAAAACTGTCAGGATGTAGAAGACATTTTTAGAATCTGATCTCAGGTCAAAAAACATCTCAGCATGATACTGGAACAATGAGCACATGTAATGAGTGAGTGTTCTCCACATGGTCGGAACAAAGACCTAAAACCCTCTCATTCTCCCTGCTTCCTACGATGCACTCCTCTACTAAAACCCTCTCATTCTCCCTGCTTCCTACGATGCACTCCTCTAGTAAAACCCTCTCATTACTTGCGCAAGCAGAGCGCGCAAGTAATGTGATCGGCCTGGTCCATTTGTCGTGACAGCCGTTCCGCCATTCAGGACCCCCCCAGAAAAACATCAAATCTTGTGCCCGTATTGCTGGACCAATGATGACGAAATGACCATATCTCTTACGTCATCATTTAGAGCTGGTCATACACGTATTTCTTACGTCATCATTTAGAGCTAGTCATACACGTATGTGTATGACTAGCTCTAAATGATGACGTAAGAAATATGGTCATTTCGTCATCATTGGTCCAGCAATACGGGCACAGATTTTATGTTTTTCTGGGGGGGTCCTGAAATGGCGGAACGGTTTTTTTGCTGTCACGGTTTTTGGACCAGGCCGATCACAGAATACTGCTAATCAACTTACAACTACACACTTTATACAGTATAGAGTATAGAGTATATAGATATACGTATATAGTATATGCCTATATACGTATATAGATATTGTATAACTGCTCTCAGTAATGACGTATGTAATACAACATTATGATTCTGGAATGTATAAAAGTCACAACGTGTCAAAAATGTTATCTGGATGAACTGAGAAACAACGCCTGGGGTGATCATATAACAGTTCAAGGTTTAAGTGAAATGTTGAATTATAATATAGAAATATTTACAACATTATGGAAGAACCCGACAAAAATTGTTCCATCAACTAATACTGCAGATCAAAATATGTGTATTGGTCTCATCGGGCAATTACATTATGTAGCCTTGAGAAAGATACATGAAGAACAAGTGAAGGATGGAAATAAGTTTGACAATGACTACATAGATGACCATCAGGAGGAAAAATATCGTAGTTTACAATACGAATCATGTCTTCAACCAGAAAACTTGGAGACTGAAAAATACACTTTTTCCTTAGCACCCGGAGAAAATGGAAAACCTTTACACTTATTAGACGATGAAAATTTTTGAGGTAATGGCATTTCCTAATCATTACCCAACCGGAAAAGTTTCAGGAATCAGACCTGTTAAATTAACATTTCGACGATACTTCCAACAACGCCTTTTAAATGTTGACACAAGATTTGCCAAGGATGTTGAATACCTACTTGCCAGTCAGTATGGTGTGGAGTGCAAACAAGTATGTGACAGTGCATCAATCATGTTACGACAGACGAAAGGAAGAGAAATTAAAGGTCTAAACTATGCAGGATTTAAAAAAAATAAATATAACGTTGAAGGATTATTGAGAAAAGATCATGCTTATAGATTTCTGAAAGATATAAGAGGATCTAATGTATATTGGCAAAAGACACTATATGATCTGCTGGGTTATCTACGTCAAAAAGATATACCCGCCGTTTTTTTGACGTTATCATCAGCTGATCTCCGATGGCCGGAAGTTATACAGATCATTGCTCAACAACATGAAATCAATCTCACCACTGAAGAAATAATGAATATGAGTTTTGAGGATAGGAGCAAATGGTTAAGAAGAAATCCTGTGACTGCTGCAAGACAATTTAATTATAGATTAGAAACCTTTATACGAGATTTTATAAAATCTAAATTAGGACCACTAGGAGAAGTTATCGACTTTGTTTTCAGAATCGAATTTCAAGCAAGAGGTTCACCTCATGCTCATAGTATTTTATGGATCAAAGATGCTCCGAAACTAGACGTAGATGACGAGGAAAAAGTGAAGAGATTTATAGATGAAATCATAAGCTGTAGTTTACCAGATGAAAATGAAAAACCAGAGTTAAGTAAATTAGTAGAAACATTACAAACACACGTTCATTCATGTGCATGTAAGAAGAAAGGAAATTGTAGATTTAATTTTCCAAAACCACCAAGTCCCTTAATTATAATTGCAAGGGAAACAGATTCGGATGAGGATTTAAACCGAGCACGTACTATATTAAAAAAAGTAATGACATTTATACATGAAGACCAACAACCAGAGCATATGCAGTTGAATGAAATGTTAACATTACTAGAACTTACAGAGGACGAATACAAAACAGCTCTAGCCGTTTCAAAGAGAGGAAATACGGTTATACTAAAAAGAAGACCAAGTGAAATATGGATCAATAACTACAATCCCGACATTCTTATGGCCTGGAAAGCTAACATGGATATACAATACATTACAGACCCATACGCTTGTGTAATGTATGTAGCCTCATACATGATGAAAACCGACAAGAACATGGGACAACTATTAAAAATTGTATCAAATGAAAGCAGAGACATGGAATTCAAAGATCAAATAAATAAAATAAAATCAGTATTCCTCAACCATAGAGAAGTTTCAGCACAAGAAGCAGCATACAGAATACTGTCAATACCTTTAAAGAAAATGAGCACTAAGGTAATATTTATAAACACAAACCCTAAGAATTCTCGGGTATCAATGATGAAGCCATTGAAAATTATTCAAGAGATGCAAGATGATGAACAGGATATCTTTTATTCTAATATTATCGAAAGGTACGCTGCAAGGCCAGATATATTAGAAGATATTTGTTTAACAGAATTTGTTGCTAATTACAATAGACAAACGAATGACGATGACTCAATAGAAGACGTAGAAATTGAAAAAAAGGAAGAAAACCAAAGAAATAAGTTCATAGTTCTAAAACATGGACTCGGTATTATGTACAAAAGATGTAAAGAAGCTGTCATTCGATTTCATAAATACAATAAAGAAACGGAAAAGGAAAAACACTTCCGTGCTGAGTTAATGTTGTATTTACCCTGGCGAAATGAAGAGGATGATCTAATAAGTAAATACATTAATTATGAAAATCATTATAATGCCAAGATTGATGTCATTTTCAAAAATGAGAAGAAATACAGTATAAATCCAGAAGCAATAGATGCAGCTATAAGGAACCTTGAAACGAATGGTCCACCGGAACATGCTTGGGAAAATATCGCTCCTTGTACGGAACACGAAGAAATACTTATACGAAAAGAGGATGAAGAGACGGAACGAGAAATAAGTCAAGAGGACCTGGATGCTAACACAGAACTTGTATCTAGCAAACAAAGACACTACACAAGGGATCTTTTCAAACAAGAAGTTAGGAGAGATATATTATCTCATCAAGAATATTGTAAAATGATGAGATCATTGAACCAGAAACAAAAACAATTAATGGATTTCCATCGTCAATGGTGTAAAAATACAGTTATTGATTTAAAGGAAGGAAAGAAAACTGTCCCATATCACATCTTCCTTAGTGGATCAGGTGGGGTAGGAAAGAGTCATCTTATTAAACTGATCCATTACGACTGCATGAGATTATTCAAAACAGCCAACTTCATACAACCTGATGACACTATTTCTATGATTACGGCATCAACGGGAATAGCAGCTTTCAATATTAGAGGTGTGACACTCCATTCAGCTTTATCTTTAAAATCATCGAGATTTGGAAATTCTTTCTTACCACTGAATCAAGAAAAGGTAGCATTACTAGAAAATTCCTTACAAAATCTGCAATTATTAATTATAGATGAAATTTCTATGATTGGTGCAGACATTTTTCTCCAAGTACATAAACGATTGAGTCAAATTAAAGGCACAAATGTTATGGAAAATGGCTCAAAGGTACAAGAACCATTTGGCAATGTATCTATTTTAGCTGTTGGAGATCTATTCCAATTACCACCAGTAATGCAAAAATACATCTTTCAAGGTACAAGTAATGCAATTGCAAATATATGTGGTAATGGATGGGATTCATTTAAATTGTTGGAACTTAATGAAGTAATGCGCCAGAAAGATGATTTGAACTTTGCTGTAATGTTGAATCGAGTCAGAGAAGGAAAAATAACAGATGAGGATATCCAACAGTTACAATCAAGAGAAATAAATGCTAATGCTGATAATTACCCAGAAGATGCACTTCATGTGTTTGCAGAGAATAAATCTGTCGATGAACACAATAACTACAAACTTGAAAAATTGAATATTACTATTTATCATATAAAGGCAGAAGATAGTAGAAAAGATAAAGACACACGACTATTTGATCTGGATTGCACAAATAGGAAACTATCACAAACAGGAGGTTTACCAACTACACTCAGTATAGCAATTGGTGCACAAGTGATGTTGACTACTAATGTAATGGTATCTGATGGATTAGTCAACGGTATCAGAGGATTTGTTGAGTATATTGACTTTGGGAAAAACAGCACGTATGTTACAGTAATACTCGTTAAATTCCAAGACAAATATGTTGGTCTTAATGCGAAGGCTAATAGTACCTATAAAAAATATCCAGAAGCAGTTCCAATTTACAGACATGAAGCTATCATTTTCCATGGAGGCAGAAAAACAGGATCAACAAATAGATTTCAATTCCCGTTGACATTAGCTTGGGGATTAACTATTCATAAGGTCCAAAGTTTAACTATACAAGAGATTGTCGTATCTATGAAGGGCTCACATTTTAACCCGGGACAAGCCTATGTAGCATTCAGCAGAGTAAAAAGGATAAAAGATCTATATATACTTGACTTTAATCCTACGAAGATCAAAGTAGATAAGAATGTAGAGAGAGAAATGATACGATTACGACAATCACCTCTTGAACATCCTAATATACGTAAAATAACTCAATTACCATTAAAACATTCATTAAATATTGGATTATTGAACGTCAGAGGTTATCTACCACATTTAGAAGATATAAACTCAGATTCCCAACTCGAAATGTTGGATCTAATAGCTTTTACTGAAACACACTTAAAGAAAAATAATAACATTACTTTTAAATTAAAAACAACGAACACGAATTACAATACAATGAGGAATGACAGAGAAAAAGATATAGGTGGGGGAGTTATGTTTGCTATAAAAGAAGATATTTCCATTGAAAGAATTCCAACTGAAAGCAGGATATTAGAGAAAGTAGAACATATATGTATACATGTAAAAGATAAAAATCTATATATCATTCTTATGTACAGATCACCTAAAACAGACCTTTCAAAATTAAACACATTTCTCGAATACATGATACAGTACATATCATCTCCGACTTCTGCAATTTTGATAATAGGAGATTTCAATGAAGACCATAATACTGAGATAGAAAGAAGTATAAAGACCTACATGTCAAAATTAGGCTTTAAACAATTAAATACAAATCCAACTACAGATTACGGAAATATTTTAGATCATGTATATTTTAACAAATGTGAAAGAATTATTATAGAAATTGAAGTTAGAGACACATATTACTCTGACCATGATTTAGTATTAATATCACTATAGTCTAACATGAAATAGATTTAAAATTAAAATTACATTTTTAATTCAGTTTATATACTTTTTTTTATAGGCGTTTACATACATAAATTAGATAGGTAGTAAATAGTTACACCTAATAATTACACATTTCAAATGTTCCTTCACAGAGATATTGAGATTCCACCGTTTACAGAAAAAGTATACTGTATAACATATTTTAATTCAGTTTATATACCTTTTTTTTTCAACACAAATAAATGATTTATTTGTCTCTGAAAAACAAAAAATGGATCCAGAATATATCTACAACAATAAAACAGTATTTCTTATATAGATAGAAACTAGAATCATACTTAATACTAAATGATTACATGTATAGTAGGTAGCAAATAATTACATCTAAACATTAATCATTTCAAACGTTCCTTCACAGAGATACTGAAATTTGGCAGTTTACAGCGGGCGAAAAGATTACATGCGCGCTCTGCTTGCGCACTAGTTGGCCATTTATGGCCTACTAGTGTGCAACAAGCAAGTATGCACTCGACAGAGTGCAGTTCTAGTTCTCCCTGCTTCCTATGATGCACTCCTCTACTAAAACCCTCTCATTCTCCCTGCTTCCTACGATGCACTCCTCTAGTAAAACCCTCTCATTCTCCCTGCTTCCTATGATGCACTCCTCTACTAAAACCCTCTCATTCTCCCTGCTTCCTACGATGCACTCCTCTACTAAAACCCTCTCATTCTCCCTGCTTCCTACGATGCACTCCTCTACTAAAACCCTCTCATTCTCCCTGCTTCCTACGATGCACTCCTCTACTAAAACCCTCTCATTCTCCCTGCTTCCTATGATGCACTCCTCTACTAAAACCCCCTCATTCTCCCTGCTTCCTATGATGCACTCCTCTACTAAAACCCTCTCATTCTCCCTGCTTCCTATGATGCACTCCTCTACTAAAACCCTCTCATTCTCCCTGCTTCCTACGATGCACTCCTCTACTAAAACCCTCTCATTCTCCCTGCTTCCTATGATGCACTCCTCTACTAAAACCCTCTCATTCTCCCTGCTTCCTATGATGCACTCCTCTACTAAAACCCTCTCATTCTCCCTGCTTCCTACGATGCACTCCTCTACTAAAACCCTCTCATTCTCCCTGCTTCCTACGATGCACTCCTCTACTAAAACCCTCTCATTCTCCCTGCTTCCTATGATGCACTCCTCTACTAAAACCCTCTCATTCTCCCTGCTTCCTACGATGCACTCCTCTACTAAAACCCTCTCATTCTCCCTGCTTCCTACGATGCACTCCTCTAGTAAAACCCTCTCATTCTCCCTGCTTCCTATGATGCACTCCTCTAGTAAAACCCTCTCATTCTCCCTGCTTCCTACGATGCACTCCTCTACTAAAACCCTCTCATTCTCCCTGCTTCCTATGATGCACTCCTCTAGTAAAACCCTCTCATTCTCCCTGCTTCCTATGATGCACTCCTCTACTAAAACCCTCTCATTCTCCCTGCTTCCTATGATGCACTCCTTTACTAAAACCCTCTCATTCTCCCTGCTTCCTACGATGCACTCCTCTACTAAAACCCTCTCATTCTCCCTGCTTCCTATGATGCACTCCTCTAGTAAAACCCTCTCATTCTCCCTGCTTCCTATGATGCACTCCTCTACTAAAACCCTCTCATTCTCCCTGCTTCCTATGATGCACTCCTCTACTAAAACCCTCTCATTCTCCCTGCTTCCTATGATGCACTCCTCTACTAAAACCCTCTCATTCTCCCTGCTTCCTATGATGCACTCCTCTAGTAAAACCCTCTCATTCTCCCTGCTTCCTATGATGCACTCCTCTACTAAAACCCTCTCATTCTCCCTGCTTCCTACGATGCACTCCTTTACTAAAACCCTCTCATTCTCCCTGCTTCCTATGATGCACTCCTCTACTAAAACCCTCTCATTCTCCCTGCTTCCTATGATGCACTCCTCTACTAAAACCCTCTCATTCTCCCTGCTTCCTACGATGCACTCCTCTACTAAAACCCTCTCATTCTCCCTGCTTCCTCCTATGATGCACTCCTCTACTAAAACCCTCTCATTCTCCCTGCTTCCTACGATGCACTCCTTTACTAAAACCCTCTCATTCTCCCTGCTTCATACGATGCACTCCTCTACTAAAACCCTCTCATTCTCCCTGCTTCCTATGATGCACTCCTCTACTAAAACCCTCTCATTCTCCCTGCTTCCTATGATGCACTCCTTTACTAAAACCCTCTCATTCTCCCTGCTTCCTATGATGCACTCCTTTACTAAAACCCTCTCATTCTCCCTGTTTCCTATGATGCACTCCTCTACTAAAACCCTCTCATTCTCCCTGCTTCCTACGATGCACTCCTCTACTAAAACCCTCTCATTCTCCCTGCTTCCTACGATGCACTCCTCTACTAAAACCCTCTCATTCTCCCTGCTTCCTACGATGCACTCCTCTACTAAAACCCTCTCATTCTCCCTGCTTCCTATGATGCACTCCTTTACTAAAACCCTCTCATTCTCCCTGCTTCCTATGATGCACTCCTTTACTAAAACCCCCTCATTCTCCCTGTTTCCTATGATGCACTCCTCTACTAAAACCCTCTCATTCTCCCTGCTTCCTACGATGCACTCCTCTACTAAAACCCTCTCATTCTCCCTGCTTCCTACGATGCACTCCTCTACTAAAACCCTCTCATTCTCCCTGCTTCCTACGATGCACTCCTCTACTAAAACCCTCTCATTCTCCCTGCTTCCTACGATGCACTCCTCTACTAAAACCCTCTCATTCTCCCTGCTTCCTACGATGCACTCCTCTACTAAAACCCTCTCATTCTCCCTGCTTCCTATGATGCACTCCTCTACTAAAACCCTCTCATTCTCCCTGCTTCCTACGATGCACTCCTCTGCCTCTGTCTGTTTAGTGGTCGGGAGGCAGGAGCGCGTTAATGGCAGGAAATGACAGACCTTAATCAAGCCGAATGAATGGCCTTTGTGTCACACTGCAGGGCTTTGATCCAGTCTCTTTCTCTGCAGGGCAGGTTCCCAGCTTTGATATTATGACTTGAAGGGGAAGGAAAGAGTTTTATTTGAAGCCCCAGGCCAGGACATATAGCACGTTTAGAGCTCCATACTTCAGTGGTTCACAAACTTTGTCATGTCAAGGACCCCCAAATCGTCATTTATTAGCCCCGCGGACCCCCATTTGAAAAGACATGCCAGGGAGGGACCCCCATAAGTCTACGGACCCCCCATTTAATAGCACTTCTATCTCTGGGACCCCCGATTTATATCGTATACAAAACCATTGCTAATTTAACTGAGTTACAGACCCATAAGAGTCCATTTGGTTCCACATTATCATTTAGCTGGGTCGCCCCTGGAACTCCCTCAAGTACCCCTGGGGGTCCCCAGACCCCACTTTGGGGAACCCAGCAAACAGACAGACTATTCTGCAGGCGTCCTCACAGATGTGCAACAACAGGTCCCCGTGGTGGAGAAACTGTGCACACACAAACACTTGATTCCACAACATGGGCCAATTTACACAAATGAAGCGAGCACACACGTGCACCGTTCATGCGCACACACGTGCACCGTTCATGCACACACACGTGCACCGTTCATGCACACACACGTGCACCTTTCATGCACACACACCAACACGCAGAGGGTCAAAGAATAAACTCACAAACCGCTGCCAAGATAATAAGATTTGGTTGCTATAAAAGCCAACATTAATTCGTTTAAACCGATCCAGATATCTCACTCATTCCGTATAGGCTCCAGACTTAACACATTCTGGACGGGAACCCGTTTTGGTGTTTCAACTATAAGCATTATTCATAGCTATTGAAAAATAGCAGATCTACAAGCTCATAGCGCGCCACCGAGTGGCGCGCTACGAGCTTGTAGGTCTGCTATTTTTGAAAAATCGTGAAAATGTGGCACAAATCTTCGACGTCAGGCATACAACAGCGATGAGCGGCACAAATGAACACGTTTTCGCCTATATAACATGCCCAGTGTAGAAAGGAGGCCGGGACACCCGCACACCGCCACTTGCTAGGTTCAGAGCATTTATTTAAGAAGCAACGTTTCAGTCTTGCGACCTTCCTCAGGCCTATAATAACATGCCCAAAATAGGGAAGCTAAAAAGGCCCTCGTGGAGAGCTTACTGTATGTGAGCCATGATATTCCCCACAGGTTGCAGAAGCAGAGATTATTGGATGAATGTTCTTAAGCACATTGTCAGCACACAGTGTAATAATAAGTTCTATTTAAAATGGAAACGTTGCAGCTTCTGAACCTATAAATCCCTGCACTGTTGGGACAGATGTGAGATCATATTATACCTTTGTCCTCTGTGTATTACTCCCGTGGTATGACGGGCGTATGCGTCTTAACAATGGGATTTAGGTTCTTTTAAACCGTTTAAAATATTGCATTTTCTCTCATTTTGTTAGGCCTAAATGTGTAATTTAACTGAAGTAATGAATGAAGGCAGAGCCTATAGCGGGGCCCGTGAACATCCAGATCCGGGCCCTATGCGCAGGCAAACCACAAGCTAAATCAAACAGACTTTTATGTTCTTGTTTATGCCACATGATATAAACCTGCAGAATTCCTCCACTCCCTGTGCCCCCCTGAAGCTCCATAGTTGGTTTATTTTACATTGGTAGCGTGGCTTGGCATGTCTTCGTTTGGTTTACATTGGTAGCGTATTTTGGCATGTCTTCGTTTGGTTTACATTGGTAGCGTGACTTGGCATGTCTTCATTTGCTTAGTCAGTGTATAACCCATTCTGACCGGGCACCCATTTTGGTGTCGGCAGATCTACAAGCTCATATCGCGCCACCGAGTGGCGCGATACAAGCTTGTAGGTCTGCTATTTTTGAAAAACGACTGACATTTTTAGAATCTGATCTCAGGTCAGAATGGGTTCGTCAGACCAGCGTGTGTCCAGTGGAAACCTCGTATGAATCTGATCTCAGGTCAGAATGGTATAAGACAGGTAGGTATTAGACCCTGTGCTGTGTTTTATGCCTCACTGAATGCAAATGTCCCATTTGGGACAATAACCCATTTTTAGACCTGAGGACGATTCTATACAAATGCCTTCTGAAAAAACCCCATGTTTCTATGTGTCAGTCGTTCTCAAACATTTTCATGTCAAGGACCCCCAAAAATATATGTAATTGGACGCCGACCCCCCATCTGAAAATATGTTGTTCCAGGGACCCCCCCCTCCCAGAAGCAAAGATTTGAGTTAAAACGTTACCTGAAAGAATATATATTCAAAGATTTGAGTTAAAACGTTCCCTGAAAGAATATATATTCAAAGATTTGTGCCACATTTTCAAGATTTTTCAAAAATAGCAGACCTACAAGCTCATAGCGCGGCACCGAGTGCCGCGCTACGAGCTTGTAGGTCTGCTATTTTTTAATAGCTAAAGTATATAACATAATGCTTAACCCATTCTGAACGGGAATTTTGGTGTCAGCATCATGTTATGCTTTAGCTATTGAAAAATAGCAGATCTACAAGCTCATATCGCGCCACCGAGTGGCGCGCTACGAGCTTGTAGGTCTGCTATTTTTGAAAAATCGAAGAACGACTGACATTTTTAGAATCTGATCTCAGGTCAGAATGGGTTAATCAGACCAGTGTGTGTCCAGTGGAAACCTCGTATGAATCTGATCTCAGGTCAGAATGGGTTAAAACACCAAAAGGGGTTCCCGCCCCAAAATGGGATAACGTTTTGGGGCTCTATTGCAGCCAGGGAGTAATAAAGGACTACCTGTCCTACAGTATGTGATACCACAACAGGACTATAGTCTGTACTGTAATGTAGGCTATATACAGTCAGCAACCTGGCGGTGTGACTGATGTCCTCATGGTGCACAATAGAGTGAACCTGTAGGCCGAGCCCAGCCCAGTGTGGCTGTGTGGAAGCCATTGAGTCTGGCTGTGTAATTACAGTACTTAAACAGCTTTACAGAACTGTAATGTGCTTCAGGAACAAAGACTTGGGCCTGATTGCTTCCACCAGGGGACCCTAAATAATTCAGAGAACGAATGAATGAGAGACACCTGAATGCCCCGGGATGGAATGAGTGAAATGTATACCTTTTCTGTCCCCCGACACGTATTATGGGTTACCCTTACGTTAGCCTCGGAAACCCAGACGTTTTTATTTCCAGGGATGAAAAAAAAAGTCTGGGTCTGAGTCCACTTCAATTCGGCATAGAGTAGCGCAAACATATTGTTCACTCTCTGCTGATTTCTGATCGTCTGCACCTTTGTAAAATTGACATACACACGCACACATGTACACACACACACGCTTTATACAAACACAATTGGCACCGTGTTCGGGTGGAGGGAAGCCGGGCATGGAGGATGATATTGTAAAGCAAACAAAAGAAATATTGACTGATTTTGGCCATGCAGTAAAAGGCCAATTAGATTAGAGAAAAGTCCATTTGCAGTTTGCACACCTACAGGTGCACATAGGAGGCGGAGCAGGCAACCAGTGCAACATGAGGAAACACTGTCTTCACTTCAGAGCAGTAGTTTATTTAGGCTACAACGTTTTTCGGCCTCTTACGACCCAGACAGTGGCCTTGTGTCCGCCCTGAAACTGGGAGGTCG